>NW_006921623.1:117438-121135 GCF_000298275.1 Orycteropus afer afer | reverse complement strand
AACGTGTGTCTCAGGAGCCCGTGTCTCTTTCAGCAGCAAGTCTTCCTCGACCAGCAGTCCGAGAGAGTTCTGCCTCCAGGAGGTCTCCTTTAGAGCCTGCAGGGTGGTCAAACTAGCCAATTATGGCATCAGAACTCTAAGCACCTGAGAGAGATGGGCACCTCCCAGAACATTGTTTTGTGCTACTCCCAACAGAAATACTCCAGGTGGACACCTTCAGCAATCAGGAGCTCCTCAGGTGCACATAGCAAATCCCACCTTGGAGTTTACAAAGACTTATGGGTAGAAAAGCCACACAAAGTAATTTACTATACCACACCAACCTTTGATTTTTAGTCTAGTTTTTTCTTTGTCTCTAAGGTGTGTCTCTTGCAGACAGCATATTGATGAGTTTTGTTTTTATGTCCAATCTGTAGCTCTCTGTCTCTTGAGTGGTGCATTTAATCCATTAACAATCAGTACAAGTATGAATTGGTTGCTGTCATTTTGTTATGTGTTTTTTCATGGTGTTCCGGTTTCTTTTTTCCATATAATCTTCTGTGCTGCGTTCATTATGTTTATGAATCATGTTATCATTTCCTTTGTTGCTGTTGATTCAGTATTTGCTGAATATTTGTGCTTATCCTCTTTTTTTATTGTGAGGTTACGGTTTACCATTTTTCTTTGAGGTTACCCTGTGATTTTTAATTTTCTCCCCAAGTTTAGAATAGTCCACTCTATCTTGCAACTCTTGGAACTCCCCTGTTTCTGTACTTCTTGTGCACTTCTCCATGTCTTCCTTTTCTTTAGTGTTACTGTGCTGTAACTTGCTTTTGGTATATTGTCTTACCCTTCATCCTTCTTGTCTCTTATCAGTCTGTCAGTTTTCCCTTTCTTCCCCTCCCATCCCATTCCTGGTAACTAACAAAGAAAATTTCCTTGTAGGTATAAGTCTTTCCTTGACTTTTTACAATAGTGGCCTTACACAATATTTGCCCCTTTGGTGATTGATTTATTTCACTCAGCATGTCCTCCAAGTTCATCCACATTATAAAGTGTTTTGTGGATTCTTTTTTTTTTTTTTATTGGTGCATAGTATGTACCATAGTTTGGTTATCCATTCATGCATTGATGGGCACTTAGTTTGTTTCCATCTCTTTGTTATTGTGAATAGTGCTGTGATGAATATGAGTGTGCATATACCTCTTCGTGTCCTGGTTCTCATTTCTTTAGGATATGTACCTAGTCATGGGATTGCTGGATCAAATGGTATTTCTGTTTCCAACTTTTTAAGGAAATGCCATACTGTTTTCTACAGTGGTTATATCATTTTATAGCCCCAACAGCACTGTAAGGAGAGTACTAGTGTTCCTCATCCTCCCCAGCATTTGTTATTTTCTGTCTTGTTGAATTTGGCTATTATTGCTGGGGTTATATGATACCTCATTATTGTTTTGATTTGCATCTCTCTAATGGCTGATAATCATGAGCATATCTTCATGTTGGCCGCCTGTCTTCTTTGTTGAAGTCTGTTCATGTCTTCTGCCCAGTTTTTAATTGGGTTGTCTTTTTGATGTTGAGGTGTTGTAGTTTTCTGTAAGTTTTAGAGATAAGTCCCTTGTCAGATAGGTTGTTGCCAAATATTTTTTCCCAATCTGTAGAGAACCTATAATACATATGTCTTGATAGACATGATAAGCACCTGTGCTACTGTCTTATGTATATACTGTAGTATACTTTCTATCTAAAGAGTTTACTGTATAACAGTATATGCTTTGACTTGTGGGTAGCAACATCCAATCTCATGTATTGCACATGTCTTGAGTGTTGTAGCATTATCTCTTTGCCTAATTTTCTTTTGCAAATATTACCATGAAGTGTATCATGGCCCCCTAAAAAAAAAAAAAAAAGCAAACTCACTGCCATCAAGTCTTGCTACTCATAGTGACCTGGTCCCCAGGCATTGCAAAAGCAGTGCTAATAACAGCAGCAGCAAGTGGCAAAGGAGAAGTTTGGATTTGGAAATGAAACAAAACTTTATTAAGCAGTACAAAGGTAGAAAATCATTGAATGCTACTGCTTGGGATTTAGGCATGTTGCACTCAACAGTCACAATGATCCTCAAAACAGAAAAACGTCTCAAAGTTGTTAAGGATAGGCTCCACTGAAAACTACAAGGCTGATGAATATGCGAGAGGGATCTATATCAGATGTGGGGAAGTTGGTACTGACATGGATTAAGGACCAAACATTAAAGCAAATCCATATAAGCACATTGATGATCACAGCTAAGCACAAAAACAGAACCAGACTGTGATAATAGTGGTTGTATAACATCCAAATTATATAACATCTTATTTCATAGGACTTATCGTGGAATGTATGACCATATTGAGTGGTAGGGAAGATTGAGGTAAAGAATGTTTCTTATATTCAGCATTTAGTTTAACCTTTATAGAAGATACATTGACAGTATAGCTCAAGAGAGCCTAAAAAATGTTTCAACTCTTAGATCCAGTAATGTCACTTTGGGGTATATGTCTTAAGACCTTACAAAAACAGAAATTCAGTTGTCAGTTTTCATATAAAGATGTCCTGAAGAGGGAGACTTGGAGACTGTAGTGAGCACCTTAGTATCCCAGGGTACTAAGTTCAATAAATTACTGTATGTCATTTATGTAAGCATTAAAAACATTTTCATATAAACTTTAATGGGAAAGTTCCAATGATATGTGAAAAGCAGGAGATAAAACTTCAATTATAAGGTCATTTAAGTTAAAAAAAGATACTTTTATAATGTTTAGAAAAAAAATACTTCTAGGATAGTACTAATTTTTTAAGTGTTTCTGAGTTGTAAGATTATACGTGGTTTTCCTTTTTGTTGTTGTTTGCCGTCGAGTTGGCCCCGACTCATAGCGACCCCTCCTTGGGTTTCCGAGGCAGTATCACTACGGAAGTAGGATTGCCCAACCTTCCTTCCGAGGAGTGGCTGGTGGGTTTGAACCACCAGCCTTCTGGTTAGCAGTCAAGTGCTTTAGCCACTATGCTACCAGAACTCTTTCCAGGCTTTCAGTTATGAATATATATTTCTTTTGTAAATAGGGAAGTTTTATTTTGTTTTTATGTGGCAACTCTTTTTAGAGTTGTTTTTAGTTGTTTATTATTTGGTTTTTGTTTTACTGAAAAAGTAAACATGGTAGTTGATGATTTGAGGGAAGTAATTCTTGAGACTAGAAATGCAAGTGAGATAGTATATTGTGAGATATGAGGAGTTCCTGAACTAAGGCATTGAAGAGCACCATGGTGACCAATAAGATGGGAATAAAGGGAAAAAAGAAGAATCTAGGATGACTGCTAAGTTCTGGATGTTTAATGTAAAGACAAAGAATTTTAGATAAAAGTTTGGCTCTTAAAAAAATAGGTAGGAGTGTAAGAGTTAAAGGCAACAAAAGTAAATACTATTACATACACAGTCCTGCAATAACAGTAATAACAATAATCTGTTATAGTAATAACAATAAGATGAATAACAATAGTGTCCTGTTTGAAAGTTCAGCTACGGCACTGAGTTAAGTTTTAAGTCTAAAGGGTGACCAAGAGTCATAATCTCGGGGGTTCTAACAGTCTCTGACCAGTAAGCCTGGTCTTTTTCATTAGTTTAAGTTGTGTTCCACATTTTTCTCTTACTCTATCCAGGACCTTCTAATCCTCTTCAGAT
>NW_006921623.1:114662-116915 GCF_000298275.1 Orycteropus afer afer | reverse complement strand
ATTTTACTTTGGCTATGTTCATACCTGTGGTTTCTGGGTTATGTCATCTTGTGTGTTAATGGTTGGTTGTTATTTGCAATTTTTGATTCTCTGTTCAAAGGACTTCCTTTAGTATCTCTTGTAAGGTTCTGTTTTAACAAATTCCCTTAGTTTCTGCTTATGTGGAAATGTCCTAATTTCACCATCATACTTCAGGGACAATTTTGCCGGGTATATAATTCTTGGTTGAAATTTTTTCTCCTTCGGGTTTTATATATACCATCCCATTGCTTTCTCGCTTGCATGGTTTCTGCTGAGAAATCAGAGCTTATTCTTACTGGTTGTCCTTTGTAAGTAACTTTTTGTTTTTCCCATACTGCTTCAGGATTCTTTCTTTGTCTTTGGTTTTGATGAGTTTGATGATGATATGTCTTAGTGAATTTCTTTTGGGATCTATCCTGTTAGGAGTTCATTGGACTTCCTGAATGGATATATTCTCATCTTTCATCATATTAGGGAAGTTCTCCTTCAACAAATCTTGGACAATTTTCTCAGTGGTTTTATCTTTCTCTTCTTGTTCTGGAGTTTCAGTGACATGTAGGCTATTCCTTTTGATGGTATCCCACATGAACCTTAGGCTTTCTTCTTTTTGTTTTGATCTTTTTTCTGACTGATCCCTTTCCAAGGAAGTATTCAGGTTTTTGTCTTCAATCTCATTAATTCTGTCTTCCATTGCATCAATTCTACTCCTTTGCCCTTCCAATGTGTTATGTATTTCTGACAATTTAGTACTAATCTTCTGGATTTCTTTCTGTAGATTTAGAATCATTTCTAATTTTTCATTTATTTTGTCATTTTGTTCTTGTGTTTTCTTCCAAAATTCTTCTAGGGTTTTTTCTGTGTTTTCCTTGGTCTGCCTCTCAATCCTTTGGAGATACCTAAATATAATTTTTTTGAATTCCTTATCAGAGAGTTCCAATGCTGCTTCTTCCTCAGGGATGTGTTTTGGGTCTGTATCCTTTTCCCTTGTTTCTCCTGCTTTTTTATGTGGACTGTGATGGTCTCTTGTCTCCGAGACATTGTGGTGTTGTTGTATTTAGGTGTCTGTTAACTGTTTGTAAAGAGCAGTGAAGGGTGAGTCAGGCTCTTCTTGGTGGTTGTTTATTGTTGGCCTGTTGGTGTAGAAGGAAGTGGTGGCTCTCACTCAGTATGTGAAGCTGCAGGAGGTGTGGGTGTAGTTGTGTCATATGGGGACTGTTGCTGTCTTCCACTCCATATAACAGTTGAATAACCATCAAAAAAGTAAAAGAACATGGACAAAAAATACACCGTGTCATCACACAGGAGCAGTAACCAAAAAAAGGGAAAAACAAAAAACAAAAAAACCTGCAATATCTGGGGATAGAGCACTAAAAGAAAAAAGAGAAAGAGAACAATGAAAAAAAATGGGAAAAACGCATAAGGAAAAATAGGAATGGGGTTAACCACGAGAAAGGAAAAAAAAAAAATTGCAACCAGGAACAGGGTAAGAGAAAAAGCTGAAAACTAGAACTTGGGAGAGGAAGAATAAAGGATAATAGTAAAAAGGACAAAAGTAATAATAATAGTAGTTTTAAAACAGAAAACAAAAAAGCAGAAAAAAAAATTGGGGCAGGGCACTCAGGCTCCATCTGAGCACACAGACTGGGATGGGATTCCTGCCAGCCTAGAAGGTGGGTGGGAGTGAGGGATGGCCACACCTCCATTCATCAAGAGGGTGTAGGATATAAGAGTAACAAAGGGAATGTTGCACCTTTCCAGTCATCCAGGTCCTGAATGTCCTTAGGGTTCGCGGCAAGTGGAGCCTGTTCTTAAATCCCTGAAATCTGGGGGAACGCTTTTGCTTTAAGTATCCAAAATGGTCAAGCTGCTTGTAAACATTCAAAATGGCTGCACCCTCCAGACAGACAAAAGTCCACAGCTCAGCCCGCCTTCCTCTTTGCTGCTTCCCTTTTCATTCCCCAGCCACCAGAGCAGTCTTCCATGCAGTCCCTGGGTAGCAGGGCTGATTTTTAGGTTAATTCTTAAGTCCTACCACCACTCGGCAATATCCAAGGTGTCTGTGCTGTCAGGATCACTGCTAGACCGCAGCTCTGTATTTCTCCTTTTTTGGTGTTTTCATGCAAATTGTTCTGCTAGTTGGAGTTTAGTCCACTTCTATATCCTTCCCTTCAAGGCTTAGGGGTCCAGGATTATCTTCTGTATCTGTGTTAATTGGTTCCCCTTTTCTTTGTT
>NW_006921623.1:112414-114546 GCF_000298275.1 Orycteropus afer afer | reverse complement strand
TCTCAATTCATTGAAGATCCCTAAATATGATTCTTTTAAATTCCTTATCAGGGAGTTCCAGTGCTGCGTCTTCCTCAGGGATGTGTTTTGGGTCTGTATCCTGGTCCCTTGTTTCTCCTGCTTTATCTTGCTTCTTTGTGTGGACTGTGATGCTCTGTTGTCTCCAAAGCATTGCGACGTTTTTGTGTTTATATTTAATTGGTGATCGTATGTTGGAGTGACTTGCCCTTGATTTTCATTTCCTTTGTTTTGTTTGTATGTTATCTACGCAAGCAAGGTACTGTGCTCCTCTATTCGCTAGTTGACAACACTTATACACTCACCACCTGTCTCCTTTCCTGTTGTCAGCCTCTCTTATATCCCTGCTGACCTTGGCAAAGAGAGCCCATTCTTAGGTCTCTGGAATCTGAATGAGAATGCTAGCACTTTAAAATCCAAAATGGTTGCCACTTGTAAAGATTCAAAATGGCTGTGCCCTCAGTCACTTTAAATATCCAAAATGGCCACCGCTTGTAAATATTCAAAATGGCTGTGCCCTTGGTGACTTTAAATATCCAAAATGGCCACCACTTATAAACATTCAAAATGGCTGTGCCCTTGGTGACTTTAAAAATCTAAAATGTCCGCCACTTGTAAATATTCAAAACAGCTACGCCCTCGGTCACTTTAAATATCCAAAATGACTGCTGCGTGTAAACAGTCAAAATGGCTGTGCCCCCCAGACAGCAGAAAGTCAATAGCTCAGGTTGTCTCCCTCCTTGCTGTTTTCCTTCCTCGTCATAGGCTACCAGCACAGTCGTCCCTGCAGCCCTTGGTGATCAAGGTTGATCTTTAGGTCAATTCTCAGCTCCTGACACCACTTGGAAATATTCAGGCTGTTGGTACCGTCAGAGTAGCTGACAGTCCTCAGCTCCAACCATCTCTGTATTCCCTGTTTACGTTCTGGTTTTTCCACTAGTTGGTGCCTAATCCACTTCTGCATAGTTCCTTTCAAAGCTCAGGGTTGCAGGATTATCTTCTGTATCTTTGTCAATCGGTTTTTCTTTTCTTAGTTGAAGAAGGTGTGTGTTGCTTGTCTGCCTATTGCTCCATCTTACTGGAAGTCTTCCCATCTAGTTCTTTAGGTCTCAGAGTCATGGAGGCTGAGGTTCACATGTTCCATTAGTCCTTTGGACTCATTGTTTCCATGTGTCTTATTTTCTTCAATCTTTGCTCTGGATGGGGGAGAAACCAATAGTTGCACCTTAGATGGCTGCTTGCACAAAAATCTCTTGTTGTTAAGGACCCAAAATTTCATTTATTTGCTTTGGGAGAGTTACTTTAAATTGCTTATTTGCTCCTTTTATGTGCAATAAAGTAATCCAGAGAGTGCTATGTTCTTATGATTCAAATATGAAGTTCCTTATTTTTCCACAGAAGTATTGGCTGTTCTTTTTTCTTTTCTGGCTATGATCAGCAGGTAAATTAATGTGACCACGGCTTGCCCCCAACATCCTGACCCATGTTTTCCTTATTCTGAACTTGACTATCCTCTCTTCCCCAAGGTCACCAAACCAAAAGCCAGTTATCATTAAGTTGGTTTTGGCTTATGGCGACCTTATGTGTGTCAGGGTAGAACTGTGTTCCATAGCGTTTTTCAATGGCTAAATTTTCAGAAGTCAGTCACTAGCTTTTCTTCCCTGCAAGGTCATCACATTACAACATATATACCATAAATGGGTAGAAACAAATGGAAAAGAAAAAATTCTAACCAGTCACTGCTATACTGTGGTAGAGTTTTATGAAGCTTAATTGCTGTGCACATCTGAATATTTTGGCGTTTACTGAAGCAGGGAATCACAGAGCCTGGGAAGGAGAAGAGATGATCTGCAATAGTCACATCCCAGAATTATTGTACATATGAATAGCTTTGAAATTTTTCCTGTTTTTTTTTTTGGAAAATGTATTAATGTGTCTAAGGATTATGGAACAGCATGAAAAAGTGAATAATTTCTGTTGTTTAAATGCTTTTAATAGTGAAAAAATCTGCTAGAACTTCACCCAACAGCAGCACAATATACATTCTTCTCCAGTGCACATGGAACTTTTTCCATGATAGACCATATGTTAGGCCATAAAGCAAGGCTTCATAA
>NW_006921623.1:104646-108691 GCF_000298275.1 Orycteropus afer afer | reverse complement strand
CCTAAAAAAAAAAAAAAAAAAATCTGCTAGAATGTTTTTTGTAAAAAAAATAAAGTTAAGACTCAAACATCTGTTGTGGAATAGAAAAGAAACCTTATGTGTAAATTAAGATGATATTTTTATATTTGAGTAGTTTTTTTCATTAAAGGAAATCAGGAAATTATTTGGTATGTACAAAGTCCTTTTGATCCTAACAACATTCATGTAAAGCAGTATATAATTTGTGAGGAAATTTAGGTTCAGTGAGATTCTATAACTCAAATAACCCTCTCCATTCTCTTCCCATACCCCAATAATTAGCCACTGCATTTCCCAAGTTTTAATCCAAGTTAGTATTCTCATCACAGAAACTGTGAACATTCATTAGCGACTGATTTTACTTTGAAACTTACACAGCGATAACCAAAGAGTGGAGTGTTGCTATAATCCATGGGAGTCTTGAGATTGATGTCAAAACAGCAATACAGCTGTATAAGCAGTGAGAAGAGTATTTTTAACGCCCCTGTTAGATCATCTTTTTGACCTTTCCTTTTATGCTTTTCTTCTTCCACTAAATAAATGAAAAATGCCTTATAATATAATTTCCTACCAAAACTGTAAGAGATGTTCTTTAAATTAGCACCCATGCACTCTTTTTCTTGATTCCTTTCCCCTTGCATCTTTCCTTTCCTTTTTCTGTAGTGTTCTCAGTTGTATCGATGAAGTTGACTTACAGAGTTCATAGTTTACTCTGATTATTTACTTTTTACCTAATTTCTCTCTCTCTCTCTCTTTTTTTAATGCTCTAGAATCCTATCCAGATACCACATTGCATTTAATTGCCAAGTCGCCTTTAAGTTCCTCTTGTTTATGACAATTTCTCAGATATCCCTTGTTTTTGATGATATTGACAATTTCGAAGAGTTCTGGTCAGGTATTTTGTAGGATGTCACTATATGTAAATTTGAGGTTCTTTTCTCATTATGAGAGTGGAGTTACAAATTTTTTGAGAAGAAGATTACAGAAGTAAAGTACCATTTTCATCAAATCATTATCAAGCGTACATACTATCAGAATGATTTATGACTATTGATACTGACCTTGATCACCTGGCTGAAGCAGTGTTTGATAGGTTTCTTCACTGTAAAGTGTTGGAATGTTCTGGTGGGGTATCTGCAGTAGGTGAGTTACTTTAGTAATTGCTTGGGCTTTAAGCACTGCATCAGTCATTATCTTGATTTTACTGCTCATTGAAATGTTACTTTTTTTTTAACAAATAATTCTAAAATTTTCAGCCTTTCAAATTTTATTTTTGAAATAAATATTTCTTTTCCTTTAGAATTCTGAAGATTTTATGTTCATCTAAAAGAACAACTTAGGTTTTAATATCTTAAATAGGAAGCTAGTTAGTTTATTAGCTATTAAAATTCTATATATCTAGACTTGTTCCCTTTATCTTTTAAAAAATAGGCTTTGAGATAAAATTTATACATAATATCAGTTCACCAATTTTAAGTGTATAGTTTGATGAATTTTGACAAATGCATACAGTTGTTTAACCACCAGCACCACAATTAAGGTGTAGGACATTTCCATCACCTCAAAAGTTCTCTTCTCCTTTGCATTCATTTACTTCCAACTATTGATCTGTTTTCTGTCACAACTGTTTTGCCTTTTCTAGAATGTCTTGTAAATGAAATCATAGACTGTAATCTTTTGTGTCTGTCTTTCTCTTTCATTCAGCCTAATAACCTTTGAGATTTATCCATGTTGTTGCATATAGCATTAGTTTCTTTCTTTTTATTGCTATATATAGTATTCCGTAAAGGAGCTCTTGTGGCATAGTGCCTAAGGCATTTGACTGCTAATCAGAAGGTTGGAGGTTCAAACCCACCAGCCATTCCACAGAAGGAGGACTGGGCAATCTACTTCCATAAAGATTTATCACCCCGGAAACCCAGTGGGGGTTGCTATGAGTCATAATTGACTTGATGGCATTGAGTCTTTTTTTTTTTTTTTTTCATAGTATTCCTTTGTGTAAATATGCCACAGTTTCTTACCTATTTGTTGATGGACATTTGAGTTGTTTCTGGTTTTTGGTTACTCTGAATAAATCTTCTGTGAACATTTGGATGAGTTTTTGTGTGACATATGCTTTTATTTCTCTTTGGGAAGTATGTAAGAGTAACATTGCTGAGTATGATAAGTCTATGTTTAATTTTATAAGGAACTGCCAAGCAGTTTCAAGGTGCTCTATTATTTTATATTCCACCAGCAATGCAGGAGAGTCTCAGTTGCTGCACATGTTCCCCGACACTTGATAATATCAGTCTTTTTAATTTTAGTCCTTCTAGTGGATGTGTAATTTCATCTCTTGGTAATTTGTATTTGCATTTCTCTAATGATTAATGATATTTAGAACTTCTCATGTGCGTGTTTGCCATTTCTTTTGTGAAGTGTCAGCTCAAATCTTTTTCAGAATTGGGTTGCCATCTTATTATTAAGTTGTAACGGTTACTTTGATACTCTGGATATGAGCTGTTTATTAGATGTGTGTTTTGAAATTTTTTTTTCACATTTCTGGCTTGTGTTTTATTTCCTTAACAGTGTTTTTCAAAGAGCACGTTTAAAAAGTTTTTTTAATGCATTTTATTGAAATATAATTTATGTACAGTGAAATACACAAAACTAAAGTGACATGGGTCAATGCAATTTTTTTTTTTTTTGCAGTGTTCCTTCCTCCCCCCTCCCCTCCCACCCCTGGCAACTAACGAAGAAAGTTTCCCTCCATATATAAACCTTTCCTTGACCCTCCACAACAATGAACTAATACTGTATTTGTCCTTCTGTGATTGACTTATTTCACTCAGCATAATGTCCTCCAAGTACATCCCCATTATGTGGTGTTTTATAGATTCCACATTATTCTTTAGGGTTGCATAGCATTCCAGTATGTGTATGTACCATACTTTGGTCATCTACTCCTCCGCTGATGGGCACGTAGGTTATTTCCATCTTTTTGCTATTGTAAATAGTGCTGTGATGAACATGAGCATGCATGTATCTGTTCCTATCCTGGCCCTCACCTCACTAGGATATATACCTAGTAATGGGATTGCTGGGCCAAATGATATCTCCAATTCGAACTTTCTAAGGAATCACCATATTGCTTTCCACAGTGGTTTTGTCACCTCACAGTCACACAAGCAGTCTGTGAGAATCCCAGTCTCTCCAAATTCCCACCAACATTTGTTATTTTCTGTCTCACTGAACCTTGTCATCAGTGCTGGGATGAGACGGTATATCTCCTTGTTTTGATTTACATCTCTCTGATGGCCAATGATTGTGAGCATCTTTTCATGTATTAGCTGACCACCTAAATATCCTCCTTGGTGAAGTGTCTATTCATGTCTTCTGCCCAGTTTTCAATTGGATTGTTAATTCCTTTGGTGTTGAGGTGTTGAGGTGTTGTAGTTTTCCATCAATCTTAGAGATAAGTCCCTTGCCAGATACGTAATTATCAGCAAGTATGAATTTATTGCTGTCATTTTTGTCATGTGCTTTTTCATGGTGTCGATTTCCTTGTTCCATATAATTTTCTATGCTGAGCTCATTTTGTTTATGAATCATGATATCACTTCCTTCATTGCTATTGTTTTAGTATTTGCTGAATATTTATACTGGTCCTCTTTTTTATTTTGATGTGAAGATTTATCATTTTTCTTTGAGGTTACCCTGTGATTTACATTTTTCTTCCCAAGTTTACAACAGTCCATACTATCTTGTAGTTGTCTTGACTTCCCTACCATGTAGAAGTTTTGTAACGACACAGATTTTTTTTCTCTCTTTTTGGTTTGTAGTTGTCCTCATTTGTCGGTTGGTATGTCTGGTTCCCTGTTTACAATCTTGTAGGCTTATTTACTTTGGATACTTCCATAGCTGGGTTGGTTTCTGGGTTATATCATCATGTGTGTTAATGATCAGTTGTTGTTGGCTGTTGCTTCTCTGTCCAAAGGGCTCCCTTTAGCATCTCTTGTAAGGTTGGTCTGGTTTTAACAAATTCTCT
>NW_006921623.1:100937-103111 GCF_000298275.1 Orycteropus afer afer | reverse complement strand
GGGACTGATCTTTAGGTCAATTCTCAGGTCCCAACACCACTTGGAAATATTCAGGCTGTTGGTCTCGTCAGAGTAGCTGACAGTCTGCAGCTCCGACGGTCTCTGTCCTCACTGTTTTTGTTCAGGTTTTTCCACTAGTTGGTGCCTAATCCACTTCTGTCTAGTTCCTTTCAAAGCTTAGGATTCCAGGATTATCTTCTGTATCTCTTCAATTGGTTTTTCTTTTCTTTGTTGAAGAGGGTCTGTGTCACTTGTTGACTATTCCTCCATCTTACCGGAAGTCCGCACATTTTTAAATTTTGATGTTCAATTTATGTTTCTATGTTTAGATACTATCTAAGAAATCTTTGCCTAACCAAAGTCACCTATAGACTTTGTGAGAATGTCTTTAACCAATGGTTCAAGTTACTACCTCCCTAAATGCGTCCACTGTTCTAGCACTGTAGATTAATTACTCAATACGCTTTATTTTGAAGTAATTTTTGATTTATGTAAAATTTGCAAGTATAGTAGAGTTCCCAGTTAGAATAGCCTGCTGAGTGAGGAGAGAGACAAGGAGGGGCTCTGGTCCCTGGTGCCTCTGGAATTGCCAGTGGGTGGTCATGGCTACTCAGGAGGGAGGCTCAGTGCTGGTGTCACTGGACGGCCTGCCAAGCTGCTTCCTTGTGGCATCCTAGAACCAGGTCATAGATGATCATACCACTGTAGGCTTGACGAGTTTCCAAGTGTCTAGGGACTCCAACAGAATGAATAGGACACTGGCCTTTTCAAAGAAGAGGCTCGCCCATCAGTGGCCCAGGTCTGCATTGGGAATCCAGGGGTAGTAGAGATGGCTTCCCCAGGGTACCCCTCACTTCTACAGAAGTTGTTACTGCAGATGGATCCCAGGTAGTGCCCAGATAGCGCCGGTAATAGTTGTTGGTAGCCACAAGTAAGCCACAGGAAGCGATGCTCATGCTTGTGGGCTGGTGGAAACCTTAGTGGTAATCTTTTGGGGGCCTTGGTGTGCTTTCATAGTGGTGTGTGCTGGAGGGTGGGGGAAGCTAGTCCACTGATCCTGTTTGTGGAGAACACTGCCGGAGGCTGCTCCAGGACTCATCTGTCACAGGATTCCAATACTATGACTGCTCAGAAGGTTTTCAGGTTGGTGTGGTATTTGATAGGCCTCATCCTTTTTTTAAAAAAACAAACAAACAAAAAAAATACTTCTTTACTTTCTGGTACTATAAGATGCTTTAGGCTCATCTGGTGGTTTTTTTTTTTTTGTCTTTGCCATGTTATTGTTAGGTGCCATCTTGTCAATTTTCTACTCATTGTGGCCCTATATGATGGAGTAAAACTGCCTTGTAAGATTTTCTAGGTTGTAATCTTGATGGCAGCAGATTGCCAGGTCTTTGCCCCATGTAGCAACTGGGTGGATTCAAACTGCCAACCTTTCTTTTAGCAGCTGAACACTTAATCATGTGCCTTCAAGGCTCCTTTTTTATTGTAGAATAATATTTAGAAATCACGATCTAAGCTGTGGGTGGTTCCTTGCTGTTGGAGTGTCACTGCTTTTAGGACCTCTCTAGGGACTAAGCCAGGCAATACACGTATGCACACTGACACATTTATACAGACATATCTATAATTGTTTCTTTATCTGTTAATTTTTGTGTGTCTAAGTATAGCGTAGTGCCTAAGGCACTTACTTGACTGCTAATCAGAAGGCTGGCAGTTCAAACCCACCAGCCACTCCTCGGAAGGAAGATGGGGAAATCTACTTCCGTAGTGATACTGCCTCGGAAACCCAAGGAGGGGTCACTGTGAGTCGGGTCTGACTCGATGGCACATAACAACAACAACAACAAGTATATATGTGTGTATAAATATAAACATATATATAGGAACACACACACACAGGAGTTCATACTGATGTCTCTGACATTAATCCAGTACTATAGGATTCACTCTAACTTTCTTTCTTGTTTATCTCATAATCACAGACCTGACTTTTGATCAACCATCATCCATTTATTTATTTGCTCAACCTCAGCATACATGAAAAGTAGTTTCAGAATTGTTAACCCATATACCCAAGGAGCTCTGGTAGCATAGTGCCTAAGGCACTTGACTGCTCACCAGAAGGCTGGCGGTTCAAACCCACCAGCCACTCCTCGGAAGGAAGGTTGGGC
>NW_006921623.1:96274-100837 GCF_000298275.1 Orycteropus afer afer | reverse complement strand
CTACTTCCGTAGTGATACTGCCTCGGAAACCCAAGGAGGGGTCGCTATGAGTCAGGGCCGACTCGACGGCAAACAACAACATACCCATGAAAAACAAATTTATCAACAAGAGTACAGTGTTTATGTATAGTTTCTTTTGTCTTTAGCCTTACAATTTCCAGTCAGAGCACTGTTTTCCAAAGTTACTTACATGAACTCCCTTTTCCCCCCATCCTTTCAGTGCAGTTATGTCATACATTTGTAATATAGTTCTTTTGTCATAGTCCACATTTTACCGTGGAATCTTATAACATTCTGGCTGATGTGTACTTTTATTGCTGTTTTTGGTTAGCATTCATTAAAATTTACTCTTCATGATATACAATTCTGTGGGTTTTTACAAATGCATACAGCCATGTATCCACCACCCCAGTACCACACAGAACAAATTCTGCACCTTAAATGTTCCCAGTGCATTCCCTTTGTAGTCAGCCATTCTCTTCGTCTTCTGTCCCTGGCAACCACAGATTGCTTCCTGTGTCTATTTTTGCATTTTCCAGAGTGTATCATATGAATGGAACAGTATAGTCTATATCTCACTTTTTTGTATTTTGCATCTCAATTCTTTTACTTAAGAGGCCCTGGTGATGCAGTGGTTAAGCTCTTGGCTGCTAATTTAAAGATTGATGGCTTGAACCCACCATCAGCTCCACAGCAAAAAGATGTGGCAGTTTGCTTCTATAAAGATTTACAGCCTTGGAAACCTTATGGGGCAGTTATACTTGGTTCTAGAGGGTTGCTATGAGTCAGAATCAACTCTATGGCAGTGGGTTTGGCGGTTAGATTCTTTCACTTAGTAAATTCCATTTAAGGTTGATTCATGTTGTGTGACTCAATAACTCGTTCCTTTTAAATTGCTCAATAGGATACTGTTGTATGGATGCACCATCGGTTGTTTATCCGTTTCCCTGTTGAAGAACGTTTTGGTTGCTTACAGCCACTCCTTAGAAGGAAGATGGGGCAGTCTACTGCCGTAGTGGTACTGCCTTGGGAACCCAAGGAGGGGTCGCTATGAATCGAGTCCTACTCGACGGCACATAACAACAGCAACAGTTTTTAGGGTAGAATTTTGTGTTGACATAAGTTTTCAGATCACTTGAGTAAATACCGAAGAGAGTGATTGCTGAGTCATATGGCAAATCTGTGTTTAACTTTTGGCCATTTTTGTACTTTACATAAATGGAGTCATCATACAATATGTATTCTTTTGTTACATTGCTTGTGACCTTAATCCACATTGTTAGTGGCTGTAGTTAATTTGCTCTCATTATTGATTAATATTCTCCCGACTATGCAACAATTTATTTATCCATTTTACTGTGGATGGGCATTGGTAGTTTCTGGTTGGTATTATTACTAATAATGCTATTAGGAACATTCATGGACATGTTTTCTATGAACATATGTGCACTTTTCTGCCAGGTATATTCCTAGATAAAAAATTCTGGGTCAGCTTTAGTTATACTGTCAAAAATTTTCTGGAATGATTGTTCCAATTTACATTCCTACCAGCAGTGTGTGGGGGTTTCAGGCATGCCGTATCCTCATGAGTATTATATATATTCATTCAATTCTCTGTTTCTCTGTCTCTGGAGAAGTATCATATTGTGGTTTCAATTTGCATTTCACTGAAGTTGAGCACCCCTTTATATGTTTATTCGTTGTTTGGATATCTAGAAGAATTGAGAAAATAAACCTCCTTCTGGACTTAACCTTGGGAGAATAAGTGATTTCTGTTAGAGAAGGTAATAAGGGAAGCAGTGTCATTGTGGGAGAGCAAAGTTTTAGTTAAGGCAGGGAGGTCAAAGTACATTCTCTGAAGAAGTTGAGATTATGTAAGTATTTCATTTCTTTTAGAAAGATAGCTCTAGAGTAAATGGTGAAGAAATTTGTTAGGGAGGAGAGCAGTGGAAAGTTTGTTAGAAGTGAGGTGCTATAGAAAACCAAAACTTTGTTTGGTGATCTAGGATGATGGAGATGTATGGAAATGATGAAATTAGCTGGCTTCAAGTTCTGAGTTGATCTCAGGTGTTTAATTGTCTCACCAGTATTGGCAAACACAGACTTTGATCTCAAATAGTATGGGGAGCTTCATGATTCTTAGGGTACATGGGCTGGTGAGAGGGTGCTGAGCATCTGTGGAAACCCCAGGCAAGGTAGAGGAGTTCTGATGATACTAGCAGTTGGTAGTCTAGTCTGACGTATTTTTAGCAAATCTGGGGTATTTTTTTTTCTTTTTCTCCAAGATAACTACTTCTTTGTGAAGTATACTTCTAAACCATAAGTTCAGTAAATTTATTATTGCACAGGACGGACATTAAGATCATTAGTTTATAGTTCAGAAAATCTACAAAATCTACTTACTTAACTATTCTTTTTTTTTTTCAAATTACTTTTGCTAAGGTGTGGTTTCTTGGAAGCTGCTTTTTCATAGACCACTAATTGTGCTTCTTATGCTCTGTGAATTCTTATATACATTCATAGAACCATGGGATATGCTTCATACAAGAGCAGTGATTACTGGGATTTAATTTAAAATCAGCTGTATTCAGATATTTTAAGGAATATATTTTATAAAACAAAAAACCATGTTTTTCATCCATTACAATATACTGACTCAAGAAATTATGTATTTCAAATTGTTGAGTTGGATTGATGCTTCAGAAAAGGAAAGGTGAACATATCTTCATAGTGTGGCATTATATTTGTTAGAGAGCAATGTTTGAGGCAAATTACTGTTTTAGCAAAATTACATGGCTTCTAGGTATTAGATTAGTTTGAATGAGTGTATTTCTTGTCCCTCCTTCATTCTCCTGTAAGTGACAGGGATACTAGTTAACAGTGCCAGATATCATAATGCCTGGGGCATAGTTAAAGACCAGGGAAGATTTATAATAATCAAACACAAATGGACAAAGTAGCATGAAGAAATTTCAATCCTCCCAGCCTTGCTTAAAAACTTAATTAGGCTTATTGGGGCAGAAAATATTCCCACCCCCTGCTTTTTTTTTTTTTTTTTTTTAAATCTCTCCACCTCCTGTCCCACATTCTCTTTTAAGGAGTCACCAACAAGCAAAAAGAGACTTTTTTTTGGTAAATCCTAATTTACTTGATCTATCTGGCATTGGAGAAATGAACAATAACAACTACAAAATTGTAAGATTTTTAAGGGATTCCAAATTTTTGGTAGAGATACTGTATGTTTCTAGAAAATCATACTATATTCAAGAAATTTTGAATAAATTTTTTTGTGGTTCTATAATTGGACATTTTACAAGTATTTTTAATCTTGTGGCAGCTGTTCAGCCTGCTCCCTTAAAAAAAATTGTCAGCTCAGATTTTTGTCCTTTATCCTTTATTTTTAGATGTGCTCTTCTCGAGAAATGTACATAGATGCTGTTCTCTGCCTATCCATTAGCAGCGCAGTGTTGGGCTTCAGATGATGGTAGATGATTGGGGGGTGGGAGAAGAGGTGGGGTTTCTTCGTATCATTCCTCTTGTGGTCAGTAAAATCATCAGACAAATGCCTTTCCAAGGATGTAGAATGTATGTAAAGGAAAAGCCTAAGATTGCTAAGGGAGTGGTGTTTTGGTGAGGACTTTATTCTCCCCTACTCCATGGAAACGAGCCTTTTGAGCTTTTGCTTGTCTGCTGATTTGTCCCGTGATCCAGGTAATCTATGGCAGTCTTTGTTTTCTCGGTGGTGTATGAAATGTAACAAAATGGTAGAAAAATAGCTTAAGTGAAAGGCATGTACCTATAACAGAGGAATAAAAGGAGAAAAGGGTTATTTCTATATTGTTTACTATTATTTCTTACAATATCTTTTAAGGTTTTCATGTTTTAAAAAGCCTAATCTTACCTGCAAGGAAAAAAGAAATCCTAGTTTTGAAAACCTATGCCTTAATTGCTTGGCTTGAGAACAAAGGTTTTAACATCCAGCATTGCAGGGATATCTTTATTCCAAAGAATAGGAAGCAACATCCTCCTTTTACCTTTTCAGAACTGAATTGGCATAACCTCTCATGAATCTTAGGTAGGGACTTTGACTTATTATTCTGTGAATTGTTATTTAATTATCTGAAGCTTTGGGATGGTTGTTTCTCTTTGATACCCAAGGGACCATGGATGGGGTATTGTGGGGGTGGGGAAATTAATCCTATAGAGGGAAGAGAATGTTTTTACAAAGTAATCATCCTGATTGTTTTTGCATTTGTAACTAAATTGAAATATATCATTATTTGGATAAGGTGATACCCATGGCCATTAAACACTGTTATTGATTTGAATTTATTCAGTTTGTATTTTTGCTTTTGTCAGCTAAACTGTTGGCTATAAATATGGAGAAGCTGCCAGAATGCTATGTGATGACACTGGAATTACATTCTGCTTTCTTTTTTTCTTCCTTTTTCAGTCCTATGAGTGAACACAGGAGCAAAGGCATTCATTTGAAAAGTAGAAGAGATAAAAAAAAATGCTAAAGGCTTTTTTGTTTTCTCCTAAAGGTGTTTTTCATGATAGAAA
>NW_006921623.1:88893-91491 GCF_000298275.1 Orycteropus afer afer | reverse complement strand
CATTTCTTATTCATGTTATTTGTATTCTCTCCCTCTTTTCCTTTGTTAAATTTGCCAGTGGTTTGTCAATTTTATTGATCTTTTCAAAAAACCTATAAGTATACTTTTTAACAACAACACGTTCTCTTGAGACTAAAATTATTCTTTTTACTGTTATAATAATTCTCTCAGGAACTAAAAGAATGACAATCTTGAGAAGAAACCTGCAAAACAGTTGTACTTAGTTAAGTAAGCTTAAGTTTGCTGGAATTTTCCCATACAAAACTATTGCTATTGCTAGGGTAGAACTTGATAACCATAGGTTCACCCAGTATCTATTTAATAATACTTTAAAGTATTTTCAGATGATTCCACATAGGCAAAGAAAAACAGAGTAGCAAAATTGATTTTTGGTTTATTTGTTGATTTCTGTCTTCTTTCAAGTGCTTTTAATTTAGAATGTATGTAAAGTAATATTCAGATTATTGGATCTTTTATGGTTTTTCGTGAAGTATAACAGTGTTTGCTAGTATTTTTGTTTTGTTTGAATGTTAGGCTTTTAAAAACTTTAGTTTCTTTATTGAGATGTAATTGTTAAATAATCAACTACATGTGTTCATAGTGTACAATTTGATAAGTTTTGATTTTTGCATATAACTAGGAAACCATCGTCACAATCAAGATTGATAAACATACGCATCACCCCCAAAATTTCCTCATGCCTTTTTGACATCTATTCCTCTCACCCCTCCCTGCCCGTCTCTAGGTACCCACTGATTTACCTTTTGCCGGGTTAGTTTATGTTTTCTTTAGTTTTATATGAATGAGTTTATACAGTATTTGCTCTCTTTTTTGACTTCTTTCACTTAGCACAATTATATTTAAGATTTCTCCATGTTGTTGCATGTATTAGAAGTTCATTCCTTTTGTTGCTGAGTAATATTCTAATGTATACCTCAGTTTGTTTATCCAAATTCACCTGTTGATGAACATTTGTGTTGTTTCCAGTTTTGCCCTATTAAGAATAGATTTGTTGTGAACATTCATGTTCAAGGCTTTGTGTGGCTAATACTTCCTTTCTCTTGGGTGTGGAGTTTGAGTAGTGGAATGGTTGGATCATATGGTAGGTACATATTTAACTGTTTTAAGAAACTGCCAAACTGCATTCTGAAGTGACTATATCATATTACATTCTCACCAGCAGCTTTATAGTTGCTCCACATCCTCTTCAGCACTTGATATTGTCACTCTTCTTAATTTTAGCCATTTTAATGGATATGTAATGGTATCTTAGTGTAGTTTTTCTTTTCATTTCTGTAACGACAAATGACACTGAGCAGCTTGTTTACATGCATATGTCTTATATTATGAATTGCTTGCTCAAATCTTGTTTTTAATTGGGTTGTCTTTTTATTATTGAGTTGTTAGAGTTCCTTATATAATATTTCTGGATAGGAGTCCTTTATTAGATATATGATTTGCAAATATTTTTTTCTAATCTGCCATTTGACTTTTCATTTTCTTAGTATTCTCTCACTCTCTTTAAATAGCTTTCAAAAAAAAAAGAAAAAAGAAAAGAAAAACCAAACTCAGCTATCACATCAGTTCTGACTCATAGCGACCCCATTTGGGTTTCTGAGGTGGTAAATCTTTTTTACTGAAGTAGATTGCCCACTTTTCCTTCCATGGAGCTTTATTTAGATATAATTCACATTTCAGAGAGCAAAAGCTTTTGACTTTGAAGTCCAATTTATCTTTTTTTTTTTTTTTTAATGGATCATGCTTTTGGTGTGTCTAAGAGATCTTTGCTTAACCCAGGGTCACAAAGATTTTCTCCTATGTTTACTTCTAGGAACTTCATAAGTAGTTTTATTTTAGGTCTGTGATAATTTTGATGTAATTTATTTATATGATGTAGGGTTTAGATCAAAGTTTTTTTTTTTTTTTTTCATGTGGATACCAATTTGTTCCAGCACCATTTGTTGAAAAGACTGTCCTTTCTCCAGTGCATTGCCTTTGCACTTGTTGAAAATCAGTTGTCTGTAGATGTGGGGGGGTATTCTGCTTCATTGATCTGTTTACCTATATGACCCTAATACTGTATTGTCTCGATTGCTGTAGCTTTATAATAAGTCATCAACTAGTGTTAGTCCTCCAACTTTCTTCTTTTTTTAAAGTTGTCGGCTCTCTAGACCCTTTGCATTTCCAAATGGAGTTTAGAGTTGCTTGTCAATTTCTGCAAAAAAAAAAAAAAAAAGCCTGCTGGGATTGGGATTGTCATTGCATTGAATCTGTAGGTATGTATCCCCACATAAATGACATCTCAACAGTATTGAGTTTCCTAATCTATGAACCCAGAATCTCTCTTCATTTAGATCTTAAAAAATTTCTCTCAGCCATGTTTTCTAATGTTCAGTTTACAGGTATTATACGTTTTTTTGTCAGATTTATTCCTAAGTATTTAATATTTTTTGATACTGTTGTAAATGGTATTGTCTTTTAAATTTCAATTTCTAATTGTTCATTAGGAGCTCTGGTAGCATAGTGCCTAAGGCACTTGACTGCTCACCAGAAGGCTGGCGGTTCAAACCCACCAGCCACTCTTCGGAAGGAAGGTTG
>NW_006921623.1:86489-88155 GCF_000298275.1 Orycteropus afer afer | reverse complement strand
TATTTTCTTGTGGACAAAAAAGACTCCAGGACTATACTTTATGACACTAAATTGTGTTTAGTGCTACAGACCAAAAAACATGTGGAACAGATTGTACAGCTTTCAGTTAATTTGATTATCTCCATCATCACAGTGATATGTATTATCATATCATTTACCACATTTTGACAGCTTGCGTATTGACAAATTAACAAATGCTTTTTGAGCATTTCCATTATGTTAGGCATTGTATTAGGTACATTAGATGTATATGTACAGGCATACCTTAGAGAGACTGCAGTTTTAGTTCTAGATGACCACAATAAAGAAAGTATCGCAATAAAGCAAGTCATGAATTTTTATATGCACAGTGCATATAAAAGTTATGTGCATCCTATACTGTAGTCTATTAAGTGTGCAGTAGCATTATGAAAAATTTGAAATATTGTAAGAATTAACAAAATGTACCACAGAGACAGGAAGTGAGCTCATGCTGTTAGAAAAAAGGACCAGTAGAGTTGCTTGATGCAGGATTGCCACACACTTAAAATTGGTAAAAAACAAACAAACTGCCCCCCCCCCCACAATATCTGCCAAGTACAATAAAATGAAGTATGCCTGTATGAACACTTCAGTTTTTGCCCACAAGAGGTTTACAGTCTAGGAAGGAATATAAAAACTCATGTACATCATTTACCACACTTTAAGACTGGCCACCAAAACCAAACTTGCTGCCATCGAGTGGATTCCAACTCATAGCAACCCCCCTTGGGTTTCCAAGGCTGTAAATCTTTACAGAAGCAAGCTACCTTATTTTTATTCTGGGGAGCTGCTAGTGGGTTCAAATCACTGACCTTTTTCATTAGTAGCCAAATGCCTTAACCACTGCACCACCAGAGCACTTTTCTATACCAGCATATAAGTATTTTACACAAGCTACTATAGTTAATCCACTTAACAATCCAGTCACAAAATTATCATCATCCTTCTTTTATAGATGAGAAAAATTAAATTTACAGATGTTTAAGTAATTTGCCATAAGTAACAAAACAATGAAGTGATGCAGGCCAAGCCAGCTAGATTCCAGAGCTCTTTCCACAAAGCTCTTTCCACAGTTTCCATAAAAGCAGATGAAAACATTTTATCACAATTATTTGACATCGCAAAGGGTAATTCAAGTGAAGTGAACAGGAGATAGGGATCTTAATCTCTGCCAAGAACTGAGTGACTAGGTAAATCATTTAACGTCATCTGTAAAATGTGAGGATTGGACTAGGTAATCTAAAGTTTAGTTTTAACATTTTATGATTCTGTTCAGCATTAGAGATTCTCATGTGGCTATGGCAACAAGTCTAATTACTTTGAGATTTTTATTATAAATATATTTAGTTTCCATTTTTGATCCTTCATAACCTGCTCTTTGGGGTTATTAAAGGTTTTTTTTGGGAGTGTGTGTCCTATAATGCTCATTACTTTCTAACATATTACAATATATATTTATTAAGATCATTATTGCCTGTCTGCCTCTTTCCTCCTTCCTCCAAATACATCCCATGACTTAGAATAGTGCCTGGCTACATAGTATGCACTGAATGAGTGTATGTGTTGAATAAATGGATAAATGAATAATAGACTTGTATAGGACACTGGCAGAATTTATAAGTATACTTTTTTTTTTTTTTTTTTT
>NW_006921623.1:70470-80739 GCF_000298275.1 Orycteropus afer afer | reverse complement strand
ACGGAAGTAGGATTGCCCAACCTTCCTTCCGAGGAGTGGCTGGTGGGTTTGAACCGCCAGCCTTCTGGTTAGCAGTCAAGTGCTTTAGCCACTATGCTTTCTTGCCTTACTACACTATAAATACCTCCAGTACAGTGTTGAATAAAAGTGGTGAGAAAGGACGTTCCTCTCACGATTTAATATTAAGGGAAAACATTCAGTTTTTCACTGTTAAGTATGCTATTAGCTGTGGGTTTTTCATAGATGTCCTTTATCTTGTTAGACTTTTTAGGAGTCTTTATTGCTTTCAGAACTAGAAATGATCACATTTAAATGTTTTAAGAAGAAAGGCTTTGAGAGTATGTTTCAAAAATGATAATATTCTTAAAAATTTGGTGAATTCTACCACTACCAATATTGTAGCATTACAAAAGAAGACATAATTAAATATTTTTATATTTTCCCTGCTATGAATGGTTGTGACATAAAGCTGAAATCAAAATATATTGTAAGATCATAATGAAGAAATAGAAATTATAGATATATAATATGAGCTTTAAAATAATAAACTTGTTTTCATAAGCCACACACAAAAATCAATTATGATTTACTGATTACTTGCATTTCAATATTTATATTATTTATAGTATTTCAGATTACTTAGTCTAACCTTTACATTTTTCCACTGATATTAAGTGTGTTCTCTGGGGGAATCACATCTACTTTCATGAGGTGTGCTGTCATGTTGATGTGTTCCAAATTTGAATTTCCAGACTAGACCTATCTTTGAACTCAAGTCCTTAAGTATGTGTGTTTGCAGGTGCCTTGACAGACATAAAACTGCTCTCCCAAAACTTTTTCTTTTTGTGTTGAATGGCACAACCAACTATTTTATCATCTAAGGAGCTCTGGTGGCATGGTGCCTAAGGCATTTAACTGCTAACCAGAAGGTTGGCAGTTCAAACCCACCAGTTACTCCTTGGAAGGAAGACTGAGTAATCTACTTCCGTAGAGATACTGCCTCGGAAACCCAAGGAGGGGTTGCTGTGAGTTTGGTTTTGGTTTTTAAGCTGGAAACTTGAGAGTTCCTTCCTTTCATTTTCTAAGTCAACTGGACTTACTGTGCTTGTTTCCTTAATCTTTTAGTATTTTTGGTACTTACATTCTTTGTTCATTGCCTTTGATACTGCCCTTGTTTAGATTTTAAAATTTATTGTGTTAAATACTGTACTCTAACATACAGGGTATAGAAAGGGTACAAAGTTAAGATAAATTCCCTAGTGAGGAAATAATAATGTTTTACTAAATGAGATTGGGGGTAGCTGTTGTTACAAGGTGTTTATTAGTTTCTGTATGTGAATAGATACAGTGCTTATTTAGTTTCTACATTCTTGAGTTCTTTTGATTATATTTTTGTCGGATGGATTTTGTCACCAAGTAGTTTTTCTCCCCACCCCCCACCATCCAAGAAGGGCTTATAAGTGCTCTATTTCCTTAGTTTTCCACTAAGCTTGATAACATGCGTCTTTTAACACTGGATGATCTGTCTGGTTCAGAAACAAAATTTTTTAAAAGAAACTTTAATCATTGTACCCTTATCTTCTCACATCAGACCTTATTATGAAGAAATTTTGAAACCAACTTAATTTTCCCATTTGTACATCTTAAATTTTTATGTGTAGGTACTCATATAACTCTTTATTTTAAAGTCTTGAATTTTCAGAACTTTAACATGTGTTTTTTAATGTATTTTATTGAAATATATTTTTTGTACAGTGAAATACACAAAACTAAAGTGACATGGGTCAATGCATTTTTTTTTTTTTTCTGCAGTGTTCCTTCCCCTCCCCTCCCACCCCTGGCAATCAGCAAACAAAATTTCCCTCCATATAGAAACCTTTCCTTGACCCTCCACAACAATGAACTAATACTATATTTGTCCTTCTGTGATTGACTTATTTCACTCAGCATAATGTCCTCCAAGTACATCCATATTATGTGGTGTTTTATAGATTTCACATTATTCTTTAGGGTTGCATAGTGTTCCAGTGTGTGTACATACCATACTTTGGTCATCCACTCTTCTGCTGATGGGCACGTAGGTTGTTTCCATCTTTTTTCTATTGTAAATAGTGCTGTAATGAACATGAGCATGCATGTATCTGTTCCTATCCTGGCTCTCACTTCTTTAGGATATATACCTAGTAATGGGATTTGTGGGTCAAATGGTATCTCCAATTCCAACTTTCTGAGGAATCACCATATTGCTTTCCACATGGTTGTGTCACTTCACAGTCACACAAGCAGTGTATGAGAGTCCCAATCTCTCCACATCCCCCCAGCATTTGTTATTTTCTGTCTCATTGAACCTTGCCATCAGTGCTGAGTTGAGATGGTATATCTCATTGCTGTTTTGATTTACATCTCTCTGATGGCCAATGATTGTGAGCATCTTTTCATGTATTAGCTGACCACCTGAATATCCTCCTTGGTGAAGTGTCTATTCATGTCTTCTGCCCAGTTTTCAATTGGATTGTTAATTACTTTGGTGTTGAGGTGTTGTAGTTTTCCATCAATCTTAGAGATAAGTCCCTTGCCAGATCTGTAATTATCAGCAAATATGAATTTATTGCTGTCGTTTTTGTCATGTGCTTTTTCATTGTGTCTATTTCTTTGTTCCATATAATTTTCTATGCTGAGCTCATTTTGTTTATGAATCATGTCATCACTTCCATCATGGGTATTGTTTTAGTATTTGCTGAATATTTATGCTGGTCCTCTTTTTTATTTGATGTGAAGATTTATCTTTTTCTTTGAGGTTACCCTGTGATTTACATTTTTCTTCCCAAGTTTACAACAGTCCATACTATCTTGTAGTTGTCTTGACTTCCCTACCATGTAGAAGTTTTGTAACGACACAGATTTTTTTTCTCTCTTTTTGGTTTGTAGTTGTCCTCATTTGTCGGTTGGTATGTCTGGTTCCCTGTTTACAATCTTGTAGGCTTATTTACTTTGGATACTTCCATAGCTGGGTTGGTTTCTGGGTTATATCATCATGTGTGTTAATGATCAGTTGTTGTTGGCTGTTGCTTCTCTGTCCAAAGGGCTCCCTTTAGCATCTCTTGTAAGGTTGGTCTGGTTTTAACAAATTCTCTTAATTTCTGCTTATCTGGAAATGTCCTAATTTCACCATCATATTTGAGGGACAGTTTTGCTGGATACATAATTCTTGGTAGGAAATTTTTCTCTTTCAGTGTTTTATATACACCATCCCACTGTTTTCTCACCTGCATGGTTTCTCTTGAGAAATCCGAGGTTAGTCTTATTGGTTGCCCCTTCTAGGTAACTTTTGTTTTTCCCGTGCTGCTCTCATGATTCTTTCTTTGTCTTTGGTTTTGGTGAGTTTGATGATGATATGTCTTGGTGTTTTTCTTTTGGGATCTATCCTGTTTGGGGTTCATTGGACTTCCTGAATGGATATATTCTCATCTTTCATCATATCAGGGAAGTTCTCCTCCAGCAAATCTTGGACAATTTTCTCAGTGGTTTCATTTTTCTCTTCCTGTTCTGGAATTCCAGTGACACGTAGGTTATTCCTTCTGATGGTATCCCCCACGAACCTTAGACTTTCTTCATTTTGTTTTGACTTTTTTTCTGAGTGATCCCTTTCCAAAGAAGTATTCAGGTATTTGTCTTGAATCTCATTAATTCTGTCTTCCATTGCATCAATTCTACTCCTTTGCCCTTTCAATGTGTTATCTATTTCTGACAATTTAGTATTAATCTTCTGGATTTCTATCTGTAGATTTAGAATCATTTCTAATTTTTCATTTATTTTGTCATTTTGTTTTTGTGTTTTCTTCCAGAATTCTTCTAGGGTTTTTTTCTGTGTTTTCCTTAGTCTGCCTCTCAATCCTTTGTAGATACCTAAATATAACTCTTTTGAATTCCTTATCAGGGAGTTCCAATGCTACATCTTCCTCAGGCATGTGTTTTGTGTCTATATCCTGGTCCCTTGTTTCTCCTGCTTTATCTTGCATTTTTGTGTGGACTGTGATGCTCTGTTGTCTTCGAGGCATTGTGACGTTTTTATGTTTATGTTTAATTGGTGATTATATGTTGGAGTGACTTGCCTACAATTTTTGTTTTCTTTGTTTTGTATGTATGTTATCTGTACAGGCAGAGTACTGTGCTGTGCTCCTCTATTCACTAGTTGACAGCGCTTACACACTCACCACCTGTCTCCTTTCTTTTGTCAGCCTCTTGTATGTCCTTGCTGACCCTGGCAGACAGAGTCTATTCTTAGGTCCCTGAATCCGAATGAGAATGCTATCACTTTAAAATCCAAAATGGTTGCGTCTTGTAAACATTCAAAATGGCTGCACCCTCCAGACAGCAGAAAGTCCACAGCTCAGGTTGTCTGCCTCTTTGCTGTTTCCCTTCCTAGTCATAGGCCACCAGAGCAGTTGTCTTTGCAGCCCTTGGTTACCGGGACTGATCCTTAAGTCAATTCTCAGGTCCCAATACCACTTAGAAATTTTCAGGCTGTTGGTTTCGTCAGAGTAGGTGACAGTCCGCAGCTCCAAGGGTCTCTGTATTCACTGTTTTCGTTCAGGTTTTTCTACTCGTTGGTGCCTAATCCACTTCTGTATAGTTCTTTTTAAAGCTCAGGGTTCCAGGATTATCTTCTGTATCTCTGTCAATCGTTTTTTCTTTTCTTTGTTGAAAAGGGTCTGTGTCGCTTGTCTGACTATTCCTCCATCTTACTGGAAGTACCTAATGTGTTTTTGTTGTTACTAAGTGCTGTCAAGTTAGTTCTGACTCAGAGCAATCCTATGTACAGCTGAACGAAGCACTGCCTGATCCTGTGGCTTCCTCACAGTTGTTACTATGTTTGAGCCCTTTTGTTGCAGCCACTGTATCAGTCCATCTAATTGAGGGTCTTCCTCCTTTTCAGTGACCCTCTACTTTACCAAGCATGATGTCTTTCTCCAGGGACTAGTCCCTTCCGATTACACATCCAAAGTATGAGAGACAAAGTCTCGCCATCCTGGCCTCCAAGGAATACTCTGGCTGTTCTTCTTCCAAGACAAACCTGTTTGTTCTTCTGGCAGTCCATGATACATTCAGTATTCTTTGCCAGCACCATAATTCTAGCAGTGTGTTAGTATTGATTACTTCGTATCAGTGTTTTCTGGGGTTCAGTGTGCCTGTTCAATTCAGATTCAGGTAATTGTTTATATTTTGGAATTTTTTTTCCTAATATGTTTTTGAATATTCTCTTTATTCTGTAAACAATAATGATTAAAAATAAGGTCTAGAACTATAAGTCTGGGTTTGCGTCTCCTCTATTTACTACCTGATCTTGGCAAAGTTCCTTAATCTTTCCATACCTTAGTTTCTTCATGTATAAAGTTGAGATAATAGTAGTATTTACTGAGGATTAAATGAGTTAATACATATAATGAAGTTAACAGCAATTAGTGCCATATGTTATGTGCATAGTAAGTGTTATCTATTATTATTAGCAATTCCATATTTCTGTTACTGTCCTTTTCTGTCACTGGTCAGAAGGCTAGAGCTGCTCACAAAAAAGTCTTTGATGTTACAGGCTTTCTGTGTGAGATCTGGTGGCAATTGCTTATTCTCTTCACATTATCTCTAGCAATATCCTAAACCTAGCAGTGTGTCAACATATTTTTTTTTCCATCTTCTTTTGCTTTTCTGGATCTCTACAGGGTCCTCTACACCCTTGGCCACACGCAGAACTGGATTATTGCCTTCCTAATCAAAGGATAACTGGATGTGCCTTTTTGGTCTGTGCTGCTTGTGTTTAGGGAAGTCTGTTTCCTGTTCAAAGCCTACCAGTCGTGACTTTTTTAGTATTGATCCAGAACTTAACAGATGTGGCAAGTACATTTTGTAGTCAGGGGTTTGAGGTTATAATTATATTCTTTTTTCATGGAAGATGCATTATTTCTCCTGTTTTTTGCTTTTAGTGTTTTCTAAGGACGAACTGTTACTGTTAGATGGGGTCAAGTTGGTTTTGACTCATAGCGACTGTATGTACAACAGAATGAAATGCTACCCAGTCCTGTACCATCCTCACAGTCTTTGCTATGCATGCTTGAGCCCATTGTTGAAGCTATTGTGTCAATCCATACTATCCCTCTCCAGCATCTGGTCCCTCTAGATAACATGACCAAAGTATGAGAGACGAAGCCTGGCCATTCTTGCTTCTAAAGATTATTCTAGCTGTACTTTTTCCAAGACAGATTTGTTTGTTCTTCTGGCAGTCCATGGTATAGTCAGTATTCTTCACCAACACCATAATCCAAATGTATCAGTTCTTCAGTCTTCCTTATTCATTGCCCAGCTTTTGCATGCATATGAGCCATTGAAAAGACAGTGGATTGGGTCAGGTTTACCTTAGTCTTCAAACTGACATCCTTGTTCTTTAACTCTGTAAAGAGATTTTTTTTTGCAGCATATTTGCCCAATGCAGTATAATATCTTTTTCTTGACTGCTGCTTGCATGGGTGTTGATTGTGGATTCAAGTAAAATTAAATCCTTGACAGCATCAGTCTTTTCTCCATTTATCATGATGTTGCTGTTTGGTCCAGTTGTGAGGAATTTTGTTTTCTTCATGTTGAGGTATAATACATACTGAAGGCTGTCGTTTTTGATCTTCAAGTCTTCTTCACTTTCAGCAAGCAAGATAATTAATGTCATCTGCATATCACAGGTTGCTAATGAGTCTTCCTACAATCCTGATGCTTTGTTCTTCTTCTTATAGTCCAGCTTCTCAGATTGTTTGCTCAGCATACAGACTGAATAAGAATGGTGAAAGAATAAAGACCTGGCACACATCTTACCTGATTTGAAACCATACAGTATCCCCTTGTTCTGTTTAAACAACTGCCTCTTGGTGTATGTACAGGTTCCTCATGAACACAATTAAGTGTTCTGGAATTCTGTTATTTGCAATTTATCTATAATTTGTCATGATCCACACAGTCAGATGCTTTTGCATTGTCAATAAACACAGGTAAACATCTTTCTGGTATTCGTTGCTTTCAGTCAAGATACATCTGACATCAGCAATGATATCCCTTGTTCCATGTCCTCTTCTGAATTTCTTGAATTTCTGGCAGTTTGCTTTCAATGCACTTTTGCATCCGTTTTTGAATTCTCTTCAGAATTTTACCTGCATGTGATATTAATGATTCTGTTCAATAATTTCCACATTCTGTTGGATTACCTTTCTTTGGAATGGGCACAAATACAGATCTCTTCCAGTTAGTTGGCCAGGTAGCTGTCTTCCAAATTTCTTGGCATAAATGAGTGAGTGCCTCCAGCACTGCATCTATGTGTTGAAACATCTCAATGGGTATTCTGTCAATTCGTGGAGCTTTGGTTTTCACCACTTCTTTCAGCTTGGACTTCTTCCTGCCATACCATTGGTTCTTGATTGTATGCTACCTCCTGAAATGATTGAATGCCAACCAATTCTTTTGGTACAGTGACTTTGTATATTCCTTCCATCTTCTTTTGATGCTTGCTGCACCATTCAGTGTTTTGCCTATAGAATCCTTCAGTGTTGCAACTCAAGGTCTGAATTTTTTCGTCAGTTCTTTCAGCTTGAGAAATGCCAAGTATGTTCTTCCCTTCTGATTTTCTAACTCCATGTCTTTGCACATTTCATAGTAATACTTTGTCTTCTCGAGCCACCCTTTGAAATTTTCTGTCCAGTTTTTTAGCTTCATCATTTCTCCCATTCGCTTTAGCTATTTGCTGTTCAAGAGCAGATTTCGGTCTCTTCTGACATCCATTTTGATTTTTTCTTCCTTTCCTGTCTTTTAAAATGACCTTTTGCTTAGTGGAGTAAAACTCCTTTGCTCTCTTCCGTCTTCACCTGGAATTTAACACATTTATAGAAGGAATGGATGATTTGAGAGAATGTTGCCATGCAGAATGCCATATTTAGGTGGAAAGAAGTTTCTATTTAGATGTGTTGCTGACAAGTTTGTCATATGGCAGCTACATGTTAACTGAATTCTCCACCAGCTTTGGGATTGGGAGAGACAGATTCTGTAGGAATGAGAGTTCTTATGTAAGTAATTTATTTTGGCTTATTTTTAATTAGCTTTATCTGAAACTATATAAAGGGTATGGTACTTTGCTAGCTAAATATCTTTATGATTCATAGAATATCTTTATGACTGATAGAGCTCTTTTGTGGTATGTTCAGTTTTACTGATCATAGTAATTATACTAGATTTGGGTTTCTGAGTTTCACTCATGTGAAAACACTTTAACTGTAAAAAATCCATTCAAAAGGAAGTTGATAATGTTTTTGTTGTAAGTCAGTACAGAGATTGAGAGAAAGAGCTCTAGTTGGATGGTGAGGGTTTGAATCTAAGCATCTCTAGTTACCATCTGTTCATTACATAACTTGTGTAAGTTACATTATGAACCTCACATTTCTATAAAATGAGGCTAAACATAATATATATTCTAAAAGTTTGTTAGAATTAAATGAATTAATATATATAAAGTGCTTAGAGACTGGCATATGGTAAGTACTCAAATTTTAACTATTATTATCATCACAGTTTTAATTGTTACATAATTATTCCTATCATGGACAGTGGAGGTCATGTATTTAGAACAATTTACCTCGATTGTAACTGGAACTTACTGAATGTTTCTCAGCTAACCATTCTTCCTGAATGAGTATGTTTTTAGATTTTGCTTTAGGGAAGCCAACCCCAGAAAATAAGAACAATTTACAGTATTATTCTTTACCGCTATAATTTTTGCTTATTTTTAGCCAGTTCATATTTTCTCTTTAAATACACGTTCAGCAGAATGATTTTTCTCCAAAGAGTTAAGAAACATTTGTTCTGATGATGAGACCATATAAATTTGTAGTTGAGCATTGTTAGAAAAATAAACGGGGTTCCCTTTTTTTGGGGAATCTGGTCATCCACCCTCCCCCACCCTCCAGGATAGAATTTTCAGGCACTAAATAGCTGTATCTAGTAGGGTCCTCCTGCCTTTAGTAGTGGGACAGTACAAAGGCCACATTGAGCATAGCTGCTGAGGAAACCCTTTTTCCTTCTCTGGCCTGTAAATGCTGTTCAGTCTCTCTGAAAAGCTCTAGCTCTTGGAAAAATCCAAATGCTTGTATTAGAACAGGACTGAAACACTTGCCTGGGCAGAGACTAAATGGCTGAACTATATAGTTCCACGTTTACCAAACCACTTCTCAGCCATATTATGCTTTTAGACATTATCTAGAGAAATTGGGGAAAAAATGATAACTTAATCAGTGCCTCTTCTCCCCAATTCTTTGCTAGTTTCTCCTTATTTATTTTTCTAAATAGACTCTACCTTCAAGATATTATACCAGAATATGGTGTTCTTGCTTGGATGAGGGCAGAATAAATCAACACTGTAAACTTTGTGTAGTGTTCTTAACAAATTAGGTGCTTCATTTGATGATGTTTGTAATGAAATGTACAGTTATTGTAAACATAGACTGAACATGAGTTTCTTAGTGTCAAAGCTAAGAAATAGGAAGGTTTATTCATTGATCAGAGTGCTCCTCTGAAACATAAATCAGATTGTGACTTAAAACCTTCCGGTCATTTTCCATTGTCTTTTAAATAAAATCTAAATTCCTTACCATGGCTCACTGTCTTACGTTATCTGGTCCCTGTCTTTTGTTGATCTCATTTCAGTACTACTCTCTTTGTCATTCTTGAGCCACAGTGGACTTTGTTTTCTCTAATACACTAAGCTGCTTCTCTCTATGACCCTTGTACTAGCTATTTCTTTGGTCTGTAACTCTCTGGTGCCAGATCTTCTTACTGTTGGCTTCTTTACTTCATTTAAACCTCAACTTAAATGCCTCAGGATCCTCTTTGAATAAACAAAATTAACCCCTTTCATCACAATTACATCTGTTTTAGTTTCTTCATAGCACTTACCATTATTTGAAATTATTTTATGCATTTTTTGTTTATGGTCTGTCCACTTCCTGTAGCATGTAAGCTTCTTTTTTTTATGTTTTTCATTTATTTTTTTAATTTAATTTAATTTTGTTTTGTTTTGGGTGAAGATTTACAGAGCAAATTCACTTTCCATACAGCAGTTCACATATACATGGTCACATGTCATTGACCACAGTTTACCACAATGCAGCAGCTCCCCTCCCACTTCCTCCCCATAGTTACCTCTTCCCAGTGTCCATCCCTCCATACTCTCCTGCCACCTGAGCTGTC
>NW_006921623.1:62971-65635 GCF_000298275.1 Orycteropus afer afer | reverse complement strand
TTCAAGGCTCAGGGTTCCAAAATTATCTTCTGTGTCTGTGTTAATTGGTTTCCCTTTTCTTTGTTGAAGAGGGTCTGTGCAGTCCTTCTGCCTAGTCCGCCATCTTGCTGGAACTCCTCGCATGTAAGCTTCTTGAGAGCAGTTGCCTTATCTGTTCACTGCTATCACCTCCACTGCTGAGAACAGTGCCTGGCTTGGGGTGGGGTTTGTATAACTTAGTATGCATTTGACTCTTGTAATAGGAAACTTAACTCAAACTGACTTAAGCAGTAAAGGACATTTACTGGCTCACATACAAGGAATTGCAGTGATAAGCTTTAGGGATTTTTGACTTAGTGGCTTAACTGTATCAAGGGCCCAGGTTTTTTCCATCTCTCCACTCTTGCAGTCCAGGGCCAGCGTCTTCCTAAAGTAGTTGTCAAGGATGGATGTTCCTAAGCGATCAGGACTATTAGCTCCCTTGTTTGTTTCTAGTGGGAGGGAGGGAAAGAAGTTCCATGTTGTTCTTAAGAGTTGTTTCCTTAAGAGTAAGGAAACACTTTCCCAGATGTTTTCATTCTTGTTGCCTGTTTTTGAACCAATCACTTACTCAAGAATGGAATCAATGATTAGGCTGGAAAGACCCATCTCCTTTTGCTGAAGATTGGATTGGCTTCTTCTGAGTCATCTGGACTCCAAGATAGTAATGTTGTTGTTGTTATGTGCCGTCGAGTCGGACCCGACTCATAGCGACCCTTCCTTGGGTTTCTGAGGCAGTATCACTATGGAAGTAGATTGCCCCATCTTCTTTCGGAGGAGTGGCTGGTGGGTTTGAACCGCCAGCCTTCTGGTTAGCAGTCAAGTGCCTTAGCCACTGTGCTACCAGAGCTCCCAAGATAGTAGTAGATAACTGAATAAAATTGGTGTTCTCTGAGAAGGAAAGCTGTGGTTTCTGGATTGAGAATCACCTAAAACCAAAACCAAACTCACTGCTTTCGAGTCAATTTCATAGCATCGAGGGTTTCCGAGGTAGTATCACTACGGAGGTAGATTGCCCCATCTTCCTTCTGAGGAGTGGCTGTTGGGTTTGAACCACCAGCCAGTTTGAACCACCAGCCTTCTGATTAGCAGTCAGATGCCTTAGGCACTACGCCACCAGCGCTCCCTGGTAATCACCTACATGCTCTATAATTCCCAAGTAAAGTTGTTGAATGAATTAATTCATTTAGTAAATGTACTGAATGTCAGTGTTCAGCACTGTGCTAGTTAATTAGAACATAGAGTCAAACAGAATGTGATCTTTGCCTTAAGATAGTTTAAGGTCTAATGAAAGAGGCAGACAATTTAACAGACCTTTAAAATTGTTTGAAATATCAATTAATTGGTTAAAATTTATTCCAAAAGAAGGTAGAAAAAGAAAAAAAGGAGAAGAAAGAATGGATGTTATTGTTAGGTGCCATCAAGGTGATTTCAACTCATAATATAACACACAATATGACAGAGTAGAACTACCCCATAGGGTTTTCTAGGCTATAATCTTTACAGGAGCAGATCACCAGGTCTTTTCTTTCTGCAGAGTTGCTGAGTGAGTTCAGACCACCAGCTTTTTGATTTGCAGCCAAGCACTTGACTATTGTGCCAGTAGAGCACCTTTTAAAGAACCGAAACAAAAACCAAACTCGCTGCCATCGGGTCAGCTCAGATTCATAGCGACCCCCATTGGGTTTCCAAGGCTGTAAATCTTTACAGAAGCAGATCACCTAATCTTTCTTCTGCGAAGCAGTTGGTGGGTTCAAATCACTGACCTTTTAGTTAGCAGCCAAGTACCTTAACCACTAAAGAATGGGTTCGATAAATACAAAACAAATGGCAAGATGATAGACTTAAACTTTGCCACATCAATAGCCATATTAAAGGTAAAATGATCTATGACAGACTAAAGGAACCGCTAAGACTATTGCCCTAAGAGATCCTTTGAACTTGGAAGCTATTTTTGAAGGTTGACTTTGATTCAAATAATAGATTGGCTTATAAAACAATATCACCTATGAGTAATGTGCTCCCTTAAACAATCAACTGTCTGAGACAGAGGGTCAACATTTACCCAGAAGCAAAGATGAGAAGACAGAGGGAAAGCAAGGTAGATAACTGCAAGCAGAACAAAAAGAATGGAAATACTGAAAATGCTGACACATTGTGAAAACTGTAACAGTGTCACAGAACAAGTTGTATATAAATCGTTAAATGAGAACCTAATTTGCTTTGTAAACTTGTACCTAAAATACAAGCAAATATATATATATATTTTTTTACAAAAAAGGTAAATGGTCTAAGGCAAAGGCAGAAATTGTCAGATTATGTATAACAGCAAAGGTCACTATATATATAAGAAACATATTCTTTTTTAAAAAAAGATACAAATAGATGAAAAGTAAAAGAAGATAAAAAGATACACCTTGCTATCATTAATCTAAAGAAAGCAGAATGATGACATTAATATCAGACAAAGTTGACTTCAGAGCAGAAGTGATAAAGGAGTCTATTTTGACAAAGGACAAAATAGCCCAAAACTTGTTTTTTTTTTTTTGGTACCGTTGTTGTTGTTGTTGTTAAGTGCCGTCGAGTCGTTTCCGACTCATAGCGACCCCATGCACAGCAGAACGAAACACTGCCCGATCCCGCACC
>NW_006921623.1:50534-59069 GCF_000298275.1 Orycteropus afer afer | reverse complement strand
CCTTGTTTCAGTGCGTATGCTTAAACTGCCCCCTGGCTGAACACTCTTTGGTACCGTAGAGCTTCAAAATTCATGAGACAAAACCTGATATAAATAAAAGGAGAAATAGACAAATCTACCATTCTTGTCAGCAGTTTCAATATTCCTTTCTCAGTAACTGATAGAAGACAGAAAATCAGCAAGGATAAAGAAGACTTAACACTACCGTGGTACTTACATTTGTGTGTCAGCTTGGCTGGGCCATGATTTTAAGTGGCTGTAGAGCTGGCTATAGTTATTCCCCATGGTGAGATCGTAATCACCTCCTTGTGGAATCTGCTGTGAGCAGCTAAGTAGCTGCCTTTGGGATGTGGCCTGTGTCCAGTGTATGGAGAAGTTTTGAGAAAGGTCTCCAGCTTGTTGGCACATTTGGGATCTTACGTTTGGCCGAGTCTTCATCTCAGTGGCCTACCACATGGCCTACCAATCTTGGGATTATTCCTAGACTTGAACCTGTAGTCTGCTGTGTTGCTTGCCTATCTTGGGACTGTGCCATTTTACTTGTTGATCTTTGGTTAGTCAGCCTCAGCAGCCAGCAGCTGCATGAATCTGAAAAAGCCTCCAGCTCTAGTGGGCCTGGAACAGAAGGCAGAGCAGAAGCCCATGGTTGAGGAGTTTTCACCGAGCCGCTAGAGCTGGCACTTTGAACTCAGACATCTAGACTCCTAAATTTTAAGAGGATAAATCCCTGCTTAGTAAGCCATCCACTTGTGTAGCAGCAGCACTAGAGAACTAAGATAACTACCAATCCATTGCATTTATGGAACACTCCATTCAGCAGGATAATACTCTTTTTTTTCCAAGTGCCAGGGGAGCATTTGCCAAGATAGATCATATTCTGGGCCATAAAATTAGTTTCAGTAATTTAAAAAGATTCAAGTCATGCAAAGTATGTTCTTTGACTACAATGGAATTAAATTAGAAATAATTTAAAAAAAAAAAAAAAACCCTCTGGAAAATCCTGAAATACTTGAAAACTAAACAACACATTCTAAATAATCCACTGGTAGAAGAAGAAATCAAAAGGGAAATGGGAACATATTCTGAATTGAATGAAAATGAAAATACAACATATCATAATTTATAGGATGCCACTAAGTCATTACCTGGAAATTTATAGCATTAAACATTTACATTAGAACAGAGAAAAGGCTAAAATCAGTGACATCATCAGCTTCTGATTTAAGCAACTAGAAAAAGAACAGCAAATTAAAACCAAAGTAAGAGGAAGAAAGAAACCATAAAGATTAGAGCAGAAATCAGAGAAATAGAAAACAGAAAATAGAGGAATTTAGTAACACCAAAAGCTGTATCTTTTTATAAGATAATAAAATTGAGTAAACGTCTAGCCAGGCTGGTAAGGGATAAAAGAGAGATGACATACATGACCAGTATCAGGAATGGGAGAGGTGACATCAGTGTAAATTCTACTGATACTAGAAGGATAATAAGGGAATATTATGAATAGCTTGATGGCAGTAAATAAACAATTTAGATGAAATGGATACACTCCTTAAAAGACAAAGTGCCAAAGCTTACTAAAGAATAGGTAACTTGAATAGCCTTCTATCTATTAAAGAAATTGTGTTTGAAGTTAGAAACATTTTCACAAGGAAAACTACAGGCACTGGAGAATTCTATCAGACATTTAAGGAAGAAATAATAGCAATTTTACACAAACTCTTCCAGAGAATTGAGTAAGAGGGAATACCTTCCACCTTATTCTATGAAGCTAACATTAGCTTGATACCAAATTTAGACAAAGACGTTAAAGAAAACTATAGACAAATATCCCTCATGAATTTAGACACAAAATCCCAAGCAATGTTTTAGCAAATCAAATCTGGTAATATATAAAAAGGACAATAAATTCTGAACAAGTGAGGGTTATCCTAGGTGTGTGAGGTTGATAAAACATTCAGAAATCATATTGAGTAAATAAATGGGAGCCAGGTTTCTCATATATGCAAGTTACACATAAGCAAGTGAAATTATAGATAAACAATGGGAGAAGGCTAGAATGAACTAGATACTTGATTAGAATCAGAGACATCAGAATGAGCTTATGTTTAGTTTAATGTCCATACAAATGGACAGTTACAGAAACATGTTTACACATGTTACATGATAGTTATAGAAATGTGTGTATGTATGTGTGTGTATATACACACACACACACACACACACACACATATATATATAAATCATACATACATGGGTTAGTTTATGGACATAAGTTTCCTGACTCTTTCTGCTTAGAGGACCTATAAGCAGTGACATCCCAGTAGCAGTGAGCACACACAGCACTCAGCTTTTGGTTTCTAAATACCATTCTCCAGTGAAAGAAACCACGGCTTACTTTTTTTTTTTTTTTTTTGGTGAAAGTTTACACAGCAAATTTGAGCTGCATTGGACAATTTCCAAACAAATTGTATGGTGACATTAGTTAACATTTATCACAGTGTGTCAACATTCTCTTTAATTGTTCCCTTTCCAGTACTCTAATTTCCCTGTCCCCTTATGTTCTCATCTTTGCTTTTGAGATATTGTGCTATTGGTTCTTATACTGATGGTTTTTAAGTAGGGCACCATTCTTATGGCTGATATCCATTTTGTGTGCCCCTCTGCTATTTTGCTAAAAAGGTGATCTCAGGGGATAGGCTTGGCTCTAGGTTTAAAGAGTATCTCAGGACAATAGTCTCAAGGAATCCTTTGTTCTATACCACTCCAGATTGTCTGGCTTATTTATTTATTTACAGTAAGAATTTGAGTCTCCATATTTGTTTTCCATTCTATCCAGGACCACCTATTGTGACCCCAGTGAGGACAGCTGGTGGTAGTAGCCAGGTTCCACCTAGTGCTTCTGGTTTCAGGGTAGATTAGGTTGTGGCTTCTCTGTGTTTTTGGTTACCTTCTTATTGTTTTGCTGCTGGTGAGCAGAGACCCATAGTTGTGTGTTAGGTAGGCACTCACAAGCTTTTAAGACCCCAGATGCTATTCACTTCACTAGGATGGAGATCACGAATTTTCTGAACTATTTTGTGCCAGTTGACTGAGTTGTCCCATGAGACTGTGATCCTAAGCCTTCAAGCCCAGAAAAGCACTGTTGGAAAGTGATGATGTCTGAGGAGTATCTGTATTTGTGTGTTCAGTGAATATATGTGCCTGCATCCACATATTTGTATTCACATGTACCTATAGATACTTCTGTTCTCAGCTGTGAACACATCTGTACCTACCCATATATCAGTTTGCTTATACCCACCCATATGTGCTCAAATGCTCATTTTTACTTCATTTATGCTGTGCTCACTACATCCACATTCGATGTCATTTTTCCTATCACTAAAAATAATCAGTATCTATACTATAGATTCTGACTCATAGTAACCCCCATAGGGTTCCCAAGGTTGTAAATCTTTGTGGAAGTAGACTTGCTTCATCTTCCTCCTTTGGAGCAGCTGGTAGGTTTGAACTGCCCACCTTCTGGTAAGCATCCTTACCCACTGTGCCACCAGAGCTTCTTACTATATAAAACGTACTTTCTCCACCTCCCTCTCCCAGTAACTATCAATGAACATTATCTTTCTATTTTTGTCTTCTTAGAAACCCATATCAAACCCAGTGCATCGAGTCAATTTTGACTTATAGGGATCCTATAGGACAGAGTAGAACTGTCCCATATGATTTCCAAGGCTGTGAATCTTTACAGAAGCAGAGTGCCTCATCTTTCTCCTGTGGAGCGGCTGGTAGGTTTGAACCATTGACTTTTTGGTTAGTACAGCCCAGTGCTTTAACTACTCCACCATCAGAGTTGGTTCTTATAAAAAAAGGATCATACAATATTTGTCCTTATATGCTTGACTTTTTCACTTGGCATTATGCCCTCCAGGTCCATCCATGTTATAATATGTTTTGTGGACTCATCATTGTTACGGTTGCATAGTATTCCATTGTATGCTTGTACCACAATTTGCTTATCTGTTCTTTTGTTGATGGGACACTTGATTTGTTTCCATTTATTTGCGATTTTGAATAAAGTAAAAATAAGCATAGTTATGCATATGTCTCTTATTTTTAAGTCTCTAGGATATACACCAGAGAAGCCCTAGTGGCATAGTGGTTAAAGAACTGAGCTACTAACCAAAAGATTGGTAGTTCGAATCAACTAGCCACTCCATGGGAGACAGATGTGGCAGTCTTCTCTGGTGAAGACTGCAGGCTTGGAAAGCCTATGAAGCAGGTCTCCTCTCTACTGTTCTATAGGGTCATGATGAGTTGGTATCAACTTAGCAGCAGGGGTTTGGTTTTTGGTTTAGGGTTTATGTGTAGTTGTAGGATTGCTGGATCATACGGTATTCTATTTCTGGTTTTTTGAGAAAATGTCATACCATTTTCCATAGTGTTTATGCCATTTTACAGTCACACCAGTGATGGATAAGGGTTCCAGTCTCCCCACGTCCTCGCCAACACTTGTTGTTATGCATTTTTCCCCCTCTCAATATCAGTGCCATTTTAGCCAGAGTAAGATGGTATCTCATTATAGTTTGGGTTTGCATCTCTTTACTAGCTAAGAAGGAGCTCTGGTGGCCTAGTGCCTAAGGCATTTGTTGGCTAACTAGAAGACTGGTGTTTCAAAACCCACCAGCCACTCCTCGGAAGGAAGGTTGGGCAATCGACTTCCGTAGTGATACTGCCTTGGAAACCTAAGGAGGGGTCGCTATGAGTCAGATCCGACTTGAGGGCAGTGGGCTTTTTGTACTGGCTAATAAACTTGAACATCTTTTCATGTTTGTTAGCTACTTGGATATCTGGTTTGGTGAAGGTTCTCTTCCTGTTGTTTCCCCCATTTTCTGATTGGATTTTAAATTGTTGAAGCTTTCTATAAATTTTAGAGATTAAACCCTATCATATAAACCATTTCCAGAGTTTTCTCAGTCTGTAGGTTACCTATTTACTTGTTTAATAAAATTTTTTGATGAGCCTAAGTTTTTAATTTTTAGAAGGCCTCATATACCTATTTTGTCTTCTATTTGTGCATTTGTTGTAATGTTTGTTATCCTGTTTTTACAAAGGATTACATCCCATTGTTTTCTCCTAGGGATTTTACAGTTTGGGGTTTAACATTTAGGCCTTTGATCCTTTCTTTCTTTCTTTTTTTTAAATTGTGATTTCGGTGAAAATTTATAGAGCAAATTCATTTTCCATTCAAAAGTTCATACACATTTTGTTTCATAGCACTGATTTATAATCCCATAAGGTAAAAGCTCTCTTCCCACTTCCTGTAGTTACCTTTTTCCTGTGTCCATCTTTCTTATGCAGTCCTTTCCTTCTGATCTCCCACAGTTGATTGTTCTAAGGAATGTACCTACCTGGTGTAAATATTCACCCCATAGACCTGTCTGTTGTTTGGCTTTAAGCCTCAGGAGTAAGTTCAATTCTAGGCCATAAGGGTGACTTGGGGCCATAGTCTTGGGGGTTTTATCAGTCTCTGACAGACCAGTAAGCCTAATCTTTTTTATGATTTTCAGTTTTGTCCCACATTTTTCTCCCACTCTATCCAGGATCTCCATACTGATCCCTTTCCAAGTAGCTGACAGTGGTAGCCAGGCACATCTAGTTCTTCTTTTCTCAGGGTTATATAGGCTGGGGTTTGCATGGTCTTCTAGTCCCTTGGACTAATTGTTTCCATGCATCTTTGATTTTCTTCATTCTTTGCTTCAGATGAAGAGAATCCAGTTGTTGCATCTTAGATGGCCACTTGCAAGCTTTTATGACCCAAGTTGCTACTCACCAAAGTAATATGTAGAACAAAGTTTTTGTGTAGTATGTAATGCCAGTTGAACTTGATGTCCCCCACAACCATGCTCCCAAACCCTTGGAACCAGCAACTCATTCCCTCAAAGTGGCTGTGACTAATAAGTTATAACTTTACTCTGTTAGCTCTATTGTCTATGGACATTCTTACTGTATATAAAAATACGTATGTAAGAAATACCATCTGTCAAATTTATGTATAGTCATGGATATGTTCACTTTTCCCTAGCCATGCCTGAGGCTTTGATCCATTTTGAGTTCATTTTTGTGTATGGTGTGAGATATGGTTCCTGTTTCATTTTGGAAGGTATATATCCAGTTTTGGCGGCACCATTTAGTAAAGAGACTTCCTATCACACTGAATGAACTTTGACCTCTTGTTGAAAATCAGTTGTCCATAGATGGATAATTAAAACAAGTCTATGAGGACCAAAATATGACCTTGATTACATCCTTCCTGAATTTAGAGACCATCTAAAGAATAGATTTGATGCATTGAACACCAGTGACCAAAAACCAGAGGAATTGTGGGATGACATCAAGAACATCATCCATGAAGAAAGCAAAAAGTCATTAAAAAGACAAGAAAGGAAGAAAAGAGCAAGGTGGATGTGAGAAGAGACTCTGAAACTTGCCTGTGAACGGAGAGTAGCTAAAGCAAATGGAAGAAATGACAGGATAAAAGAGCAGAACAGAAGATTTTAAAGAGCAGCTTGAGAAGACAAAGTCAGTTATTACGATGAAATGTGCAAAGACCTGGAGTTAGGAAAACAAAAGGGAGTTACAAAACCAAAAAACTCAGCATTTCTCAAGCTGAAAGAACTGAAGAAAAAATTTAAGCCTGGACTTGCAATATTGAAAGATTCTACGGGGCAGTATATTGAATGATGCAGGATACATCAAAAGAAGATGGAAAGAATACACAGAGTCACTGTACCAAAAAGAATTGATTGATATTTATCCATTTCAGGAGGTGGCATATAATCAAGAACCAACAGTATTGAAGGAAGAAGTTGAAGCTTCACTGAAGGAATTGGCAAAAAATCAAGGCTCCAGGAATTGATGGAATACCCATTGAGATGTTTCAACAAATGGATGCCATGCTGGAGGCACTCGCTGGGACTATGCCAAGAGATTTAGAAGACAGCTACCTGACCAATTAACTGGAAGAGACACGTTTGTACATATTCCAAAGAAAGGTGATCCCACAGAATGTGGAAATTGTCTACCAATATCATTAATATCGGACACAAATAAAATCTTGACTGAAGATAATTCAAAAATATTTGCAGCAGTATATTGACAGAGAACTTCCAGAAATGCAAGCTGGATTCAGAAGAGGACGTGTGATGAGGGATATCATGCTGATGTCAGATGGATCTTGGCTGAAAGCAAAAAAAAACTAGAAAGGTGTTTAGTTGTGTTCTATTGACTATGCAAAAGCATTTGATTGTGTGGATCATAACAGATTGTGGATAACATTGAAAAGAATGGGCATTCCAGAACACTTAATTGTACTCATGAGGAACTTGTACATAGACCAGGAGGCTGTCATTTGAACGGAACAAGGGGACACTGCATGGTTTAAAATCAAAAGAGAGTGTGCCAGGGTTTTATCCTTTCACCATACTTATTCAATCTGTATGCTGAGCAAGTAATCTGAGAGGGACCATTCCCTGGAGAAAGATATCATGCTTGGTAAAATGGAGGATTGATGAAAGAGGGGAAGGCCCTCAGCAAGATGGACTGACACAGTGGCTGCAACTATTGTCTCAGGTATAGCAAGGATGGTGGGGCTAGCAAAGAACTGGGTAGTGTTTTGTTCTGTTGTACATAGGGTCACAATGAGTAGGAGACGACTTGACAGCACCTAACAACAACAAAAGGCGAGGGGGACAGAGACAGAGCGAGGAGGCAGCCGCAGGGATCTAGGTGAAAGGAGGAATCCAGGCCATGTTCCACAAGCGGCAAGGCAGGAAAGCAGGGGAAAGGACAAAAAAGGCAAGGAGGAGGGGGACAGAGTGAGAAGGCAGCGTCAGGGATCCAGGTAAGGGGAGAGAACCCAAGCCACGTCCCATAAGTGGCAAGGTGGGAACATGGGGGAAAGGACAGAAAAAGGCCAGGGGGACCAGGACAGAGCAAGGAGTTAGCCGCAGGGATCCAAGTGAGGGGAGGGAACCCAGTCACACCCTACAAGTGGCAAGGCAGGATAGTGGGGGAGAGGAGAGGAAAAGGCCAGGGGGACTGGGACATAGTGGGGAGTCAGCAGTAGAAATCCAGGTAAGGGGAGATTTGAGAGGTTTCAAACAGCTAAGGGAGACGAACTTGTCTGTTGGTTTGTCCTACTGTGGTGATGTGTAGCTGTGAGTCTTGAGGCTGTGCCACTGGTGTTTCAAACCAGCAGGGGGTGCACATGGTGCACAAGGGTCAGCCCGGCTTACAGACTGAGACAGACTAGGAAAAAGGAAGAGGCCATTCACTTCTCAAAGAATTGGCCAGGGAAAACCTTATAAATAGCAGAGAAACACTGTCTGATAACATTACTGTGCAACTTTATGAATAGTCCAGAAACATTGTCTAATACAGAGGAGGAGGATGAGTCACTTAGGTTAGAAGGCTCTCAAAATAGGACTGGGAAAGAGCTGCATCATCAGAGCAAAACCAGCCTTACTCATATGG
>NW_006921623.1:48284-49700 GCF_000298275.1 Orycteropus afer afer | reverse complement strand
GAGAGCCAAAATATGATCTTGAATATATCCTTCTGAATTGAGAGGTCATCTAAAGAATAAATTTGATGCATTGAGCACCAAGGACCGAAAACCAGTTATGTCACCATTGAAGAATACCATCTGCAGTATAGATTACATCTCAATATAAGGAAACAAAAATTCTTACAACTGGACCAATAAGCAGCATCATGATAAATAGATAAAAGATTGAGGTTGTCAGAGAATTCACATTGCTTGGTTCTGCAATTGATGCCAGTGGAAGCAGCAGTCAGGACATTAGATGATATATAGCACTGGGCAAGTTGGCTGCAAAGGAACTCTTTCAAGTGCTGAGGAGCAAGGATGTCTCCTTGAGGACTAAGGTGCAACTGACACAAGCCATGAAATTTTCAATCACCTCATATGGATGTGAGAGCTGAACAATGAATTAGGAAGACCGAAGAAGAGCTGATGCTTTAGAATTGTAGTGCTGGCAAAGAATGCTGAAAGTACTATGGACTGCTAAGAACAGATCTGTCCTGGATGAAGTGCAGCCAAAATTCTCCTTGGAAGTGAGAATGGCCAGACTTCATCTCACCTACTTTGGTCATGTTGTCAGAGGGAACCATTCCCTGGAGAAGGATGTCATACTTGATAAAGTAGAGGGTTGAGGAAAGAGGGGAAGGCCTTCAACAAGATGGATTGACATGATGGGTTTGACGATGGGCCCATGTATAGCAAGGATTATGGAGCTGGCACGGGATCAGGCGGTGTTTCGTTCTGCTGTGCATAGGGTCACTATGAGTCAGAAACAACTCGATGGCACCTAACAACAACGACAGCAACAACAATAGATGGCTGGATTTAATTCTGAGTTCTCAGTTCTGTTCCACTGATCTATATGTTTGTCATTGAACCAATACCAGATTGTTTTGATTACAGTGGCTGTATAATATATTTTGATATTGAGGAGTGTGATAGTTGGAGCTGTGTGTCAACTTGGCTGGACCACAATTCTGTGTGGTTTGAGCTGTTGCAGTGTGGTTGTTCCCATGATGGGATCAGATGACTATGTTCTGAGTGGCCAGTCTGTTGAAGGGGAGTTTCCCTAGGGGCGTGGCCTGCTTCCAGTATATCCAAGGACATCCTGGGAAGAGAGACATTCCTCTGTGGATTGGGATTCTGTTGTCTGTGAGTGAACAGTCCACCATTCGGCCTGGAGATCTTGGATTCGTCATTCATTGGAGTCAATAGCTGGTGTACGGCCTGCCAGCCTTGAGCTCCTCAGCCCCTGTGGTTGCAAGAGCCAGGAAGAGCCTCCAGCTTGACGTATGATCCAGGAACTTTGGATTTGCCAGCTTCTATAAGTGTATGATCTTGAATATATCCCTCCTGAATTTAGAGATCATCTAAAGAATAGATTTGATGCATTGAACA
>NW_006921623.1:41384-46199 GCF_000298275.1 Orycteropus afer afer | reverse complement strand
AGGAGATGGATTGATACGGTGGCTGCGATGATGGGCTCAAGTATAGCAGGGATTGTGGGGCTGGTGCGGGATCGGTCAGTGTTCCGTTCTGCTGTGCGTGGGGTCACTATGAGTCGGAAACGACTTGACGGCACTTAACAATAACAACAACATAAGTGTGTGGGCCATTTTCCTAAGACAAATATGCACACACACACACACACACACATAATGTATATAAGCTTTACTAGTTTTTGTTTCTCTAGAGAACCCAGTCTGACACAAGGAGTATGAGGCTTCTGCTTTACTCTTTATCTTCAGTATTGCTTTGTCTGTTTGGGGTTTCTTTCTTTTCCATATGAAGTTGGTCATTATTTTTTCCATTTCAGTAAAGAATGTTAGGATTTGTATCAGGATTGCATTTTATCTATAGATCACTTCAGGTAGAATTGATATTTTCAGTATATTAAATTCTTCCAGTATATGAGCACAGGATGCCTTCCCTTTCTGTAGGTCTCTAAAAGGTCTCTTGTACTTGTTGTTGTTATGTGCCATTGAGTCAGATCCAACTCATAGTGACTCCTCTTTGGGTTTCCGAGGCGGTATCACTACCGAAGTAGATAGCCCAGCCTTCCTTCCAAGGAGTGGCTGGCGGGTTTGAACCTCCAGCCTTCTGATTAGCAGCCAAGTGCCTTAGGCACTATGCTACCAGAGCTCCTGTCTCTTGTAGTAGCGTCTTAGAATTTTCATTGTATAACTCTTTTATGTCCCTAGTTAAATTAACTCCTTGATATTTTAGTGATTTGAGTGCTATTATAAATGATACTGTTTTCTTGATTTCTTTTGCATAGTAATCTTTGTTAATATATAGGAATTCATCTGCTTTTTGTGTGTAGATCTTATACCCTGCAACATTGCTAAATTCTGCTATTTGTTCCAGCAGTTTTCTTATGGAATCTTTAGGATCTTCTATTTGTTAGAATCATATCATCTGCAAATAGAGATAGTTTTACTTCTTTCTTTGTGATTTGGATACCTTTTTTCTCTTTCCTGTCTTACTACTCTGGCTAGGACTTCTAGTACAGTGCTTAATAAGAGTGATGATAATGGCAGGGCTCTGACCCAGTTCAGAATGGTTCAGTAACTACCATCATAAAGAAGGCTGTGTATTTGTTACATAGCAACCAAATCTGTTGCCTGTAGCATTTTGAACTGGGTAGGAAACAAAAAGCTGTGCCTTATTTACAGGTGGCCACTGACAGCACTGCTTTATGCATGTTTTGCTCTCCTGAATCTTCACAATAATGTTGCTCTCTTAAAAGTCCTACCACATTGTTTCCCCTTGAAAGTTTCAGGAGCCTGATTCAGAAGATAAGATTATTGACAGAACTCTGGAGAGCAACATACCTTCAAAGTGGCAATGATGGCCACCGTCTTTGAGTGGAACACAGATTTTTTTTTTTCTAATCAGGTCAAAATACCATGGGCAACAGATATATTGCTACACAACAAGACCCTTGTTTACCACAGCAGTTACATTTTTAAACCTGTTCAAAGTCCTGGATAATAGACATCTCCATCTCATGCCCATTCTAAAGGGAAGGCTCTCAGACTTTCTCTGTGGAGAATGTTGCCTGTTGGTTTTCCATATATGCCCTTGATTATGTTGAGCATTTTTCCTTCTATTCCTATTTTGCTGAGAGTTTTTATTAGGAAAGGGTATTGAATTTTATCGAATGTCTTTTCTGTATCAACTGATGTGATTATATGGTTGTTTTTCTTTGTTTGTTTTTTAATGTGGTAGATTATATTGGTTGATTTCTAATGTTGAATCCTGGTATGAGTTCTACTTGATCATGGTGTATGATTTTTTTTTTTCCTTGATATGTTGCTAACGTCTGTTGGCTAGAATTTTGTTGAAAATTTTTGCCTCTATGTTCATAAGGATATTGGTCTGTAATTTTCTTTTTTTTTTTGTTATGTCTTTGCTTGGTTTATGTATCAGAACTATGCTGGCTTTATATAAAGAGTTCAGTAGTGTTTTTTCCACTTCTCTGTTTTTGAAGAGATTGAGTAGGATTGGTGTCAACTGTTTTCTGAATGTTTGGTAGAATTCTGCAATGCAGCCATCTGGTCCTAGGCTTTTTTCTGTTGGCAGTTTTTTGACATCTTCAGTCTCTTCTTTTGTAATGGATCTGTTTGTATTACTTTGGTTAAGCAGTATTCTAGGTAGTTTGTAGGAATTTTTCCATTTTATCTAGATTTTCAAATTTGTTGGAGTACAGTTATCCATAGTAATCAACTATGATGTCCTTTATATCTGTTCTATCAGTTATAATGTCATCAATTTCATTTTTTTTTTTTTTTTTTTTGCCTCTTCTGCTTTTTTTCTTTTGTCAATCTAGCCAGTGGTTTGTCTGTTTTGATCCTTTCAAAGAACCAACTTCTGGTTTTATTGATTCTTTTATTTTTCTGTCTGCCTTGATCTTTGTTATTTCTTTTTTTTTTTTTTTCCCCTGGTAACTTTTGGCTTCTCTTATTTCTTTCATTTTTATCTGTTCAAGTTGTTGGGCTAACAATGATTTTGGATCTTTTTTCTTCTTTAATGTAAAGCATTGCTATAAATTTCCCTCTGAGTACTGTTTTTGCTATGTCCCAAAGGGTGTTTGTTTGTTTTTGTCTCAAAGGTTCTGATACATTGTTTTCTTTGTTTCTGATTCTAGGAATTTTAAAAATTCCACTTCTGATATCTTCTATGACCAATTTTTTTTTAGTAGTATAGTAATTACTTTCTATGTATATATTTTTTCCTCAGTTTTTCCAGTTGTTGATTTCTAGCTTCATACCATTATGGTCAGAGAAGACGCTTTGTATGATTTCAGTCTTTTTAAATTTTTTGAGACTTGTTTTATGTCTTAGCATAGGGTCTGTTCTTGAAAATGATCCGTGTGCTCTGGAGAAGAATGTGTACCATTCTGATGCTGGATTCTATCCATGTCTGTTAGGTCCATTTGGGTTATGGCTTTATTTAAGTTCTCAGTGCTCTTAGTGATCTTTTTAAGTGTTCTCTCTGTAATTGAAAGTGGTGTGTTGAAGTGTCCTACTATTATTGTGGAATTGTCTATTTCTCCTTTCATAGTAGTTAGTAGTAGTTTCATGTATTTTAGTGCATTACTGTTAGGTGCATATATATTTATAATTATTATATTTTCTTGTTGGATTAACCCTTATATTATTATGTAATATCCTTCTTTATCTCTTTTAATAGATTTTGATTTAAAATCTATTTTATCTAATATAACTGTGGCTACCCCTGCTTTTTTTGTTTACTGGTTTTATGGACTATTTTTCTCCATCCCTTTATTTTTCAGTCTGTTTGTGCCCTTATGTCTAAGGGATGTTTCTTATAGACAGCAAAAGGATGGATCATGTTATTTAATTCATTCTGCCATTCTCTGCCAAAAAGGCATTTAGGCCATTTACATTTAAAGTTCTTACTGAGAAGTGAAATGTCTATCTCACACATTTTGAATTTGATATTTGACTGTTTCATAACTTCTTTTTTAAATTCTGAATATTTTCTGTTTTGTTTGTATTTGGCTACTTTTTTTGTATTGAGCCTTTTTGCTAATTTTCTTCTTCTGAATGTTTCTGCTTGGCTGTGGTGTATTGAGTTGCATGGTATGGCTTTTGTAGCCATGGTCTTTGTAACTCCCACTGGATTACTGGGTTTGTTGTTATTTGGGGAGCTTTGGTAGCATAGTGGCTAAGGCATTTGACTGCTAACCAGAGGCTGGTGGTTCAAACCCACCAGCCACTCCTCTGAAGGAAGATGGGGCAATCTACTCCTGTAGTGGTACTGCCTTGGAAACCCAAGGATTACTGGGTAGGACCATGTAAATATGTGTCAACTTGGCTGGGCAGCTGGTAGTAGTTATTTCCTATAATGAGACTGGCAATTAACTCTGTGGTGGAATTTGTTGTGAGCAACTGAGTAGCTGCTTTTAAACTCTTGATTATTAAAGTCATCCACCTGGGCTGTTTCTCTTGGTGTAGCACAAAGTAATCTGCTGGGAAAGTTCGCTGTCTCTCAGGTGTGTAAAACTCTGATGTTGAGATTGGTTAGTTTTGCCAGTCTACCAGGCTTAAAATGAGCCCTTCTAGAGGCAGAGGGGGAATCTCACTGCTGGCTAAGAGAGACTCCTGGCTGAGAGACTGCCACAGTGGAACCAAGAGGCACAGGACAGAGTGGCAGGCTTACCTGGTCCACAGAGGCAGAGGCCAGGCTGAGAGGCCAAGGGCCAGAGAGGTGTGTCTAAGGGCACAGCAGAGGAGAAACTGTCCTGATGGAAGAACTGTATCCTGAGTGCATTCCTGAACTTGAATTGTAGCCTGTAGCTTACCTAATAAACCCCTTAATCTGTGAGTTTTTTGCGGCCACAGCAGCGAATTATTGAACCGAGTAGAGAGGTAGTGGGTGCCACAGGAGGGATGGTTGGTGTCAAGGTTCATAAGAGGGCTAGAGTGTGGTAGCATGTCTGGCCTCATAGAAACAGGCCTTGGGCTGCTGATGGTGATTCTATCTTCCTCATATGTAGTTAAACAAAAACAAAAACAAAAACCAAACTCACTGCCGTTGAGTCAGATCTGAATCATAGTGACCCCCTCCTTGGGTTTCTGAGGCAGTATCACTACGGAAGTAGATTGCCCCATCTTCCTTCTGAGGAGTGGCTGGTGGGTTTGAACTGCCAGCCTTCTGGTTAGCAGTCAAATGCCTTAGGCACTATGCTACCAGCACTCCTCTTGTGTAGTTGTTGTTGTTGTTGTTGTTATATG
>NW_006921623.1:32435-40863 GCF_000298275.1 Orycteropus afer afer | reverse complement strand
GTGCCGTCGAGTCAAACCCGACTCATAGTGACCCCTCCTTGGGTTTCCGAGGCAGTATCACTACGGAAGTAGATTGCCCAATCTTCCTTCCGAGCAGTGGCTGGTGGGTTTGAACCGCCAGCCATCTGGTTAGCAGGCAAGTGTCTTAGCCACTATGCTACCAGAGCTCCCAGAGATGGTCTAGTAGTAGCAAATTCCCAGAGTTTCTGTTTGTTTGAGAATGTCTTGGTTTCTCCTTATTTTTGAATGACAACTTTGCTGGGTAAAGAATTCTTGGTTGGCAGTTGTTTTCTTTCAGTATCTTATGTGTATTGCTCCATTGTCTTCGGGCCTCTAGTATTTCTGGGGAGAAATCCACTTTGATTCTGTGAAAGTCCTTTGGAATATATATATGTGTGTGTATGTGTATGGGTTCAATAATTCACTGCAGTGGCCACACAAAATTCACAGAATTGGGGATTTATTAGGGAAGCAACAGGCTGTGATTCAAATTCAGGAATGTGTTCAGAATGCATTTCTTCGGTCAGGACAGTCTCTCTTCTGCTGTGTCCTTAGACACAACTCTCTGGTCCCTGGCCTCTGCCTCTGTAGGCCAGGTAAGCCTGCTGCTCTGTCCCATGCCTTTTAGTTCCACTGCCGCCATCTCTCAGCCAGGCATCTCTCTCCCTCTCTCTCTCAGCAGCACATTACTCTCTCAGTGGCGTGTCTCTCTGTCTCAGCAGCACATCTCTCTCAGCCGGCAGTCAGAGATGTGCCTCCAGGAGGGCTCATTTTAAGCCTGGCAGAGTGGCACAACGAACCAGTCCCAATGTTAGAATTCTACACACCTGAGAGAGAGCCAATTTACCCAGATTACTTCCTGCTGCCGGAGGTAGATACCTTTAACAAGCAGCTACTCAGTTGCTTACGGAAAAGTGGGAGTTACAAAGACTGTGGCTAGAAAAGCCATACCATGTAATTTACTACTCTACAGGGTCTCACCTAGCCCCATCTCAATATGGCTGTGATGTTAGTGGGTAGGTTCTCTGAGCCTCTGTGCTGTCCCCATTTCTCCTCTCCCCTGCTTCTGGACTCACCCTGATTCTCCATTACCTTAGTAGCTGTTTGTAGTTGTAAGATCTCAGTCTGTGCTTGCTTTTATTTGTTGTTCAGTAGGTTAATTGTTTGGAGAGTAAATGGGAAACTCCGCTCACTTTACCATCTTGGTCCACCTCTGGAACCATGGCTTTTGCGAGAATGGTTGATCTAGCACTATTGTAGGGAAAATAAAAGATGAACCTAAAGCATCTTGTAATGCTAGAAAGCCAGGAAGTACTCAAAAACAAAAGAGTAGGGTATGTCAAAGGGACACAGACACCTACCTGAAAGAATTCTCAATGTTTTAAGCTGGAACAATTTGAGAAAGAAAATAAATAATGCAGCATTGGATTAGAACTCAAAGTATAAAATAAATATACTTTAGGCCATATTCATATGTGGAAGACTTCCAAATAATATATAGAGATTCTTCCTCTTTCAGGAGATGTGGTTTAACCTCCCCAGCTCTATGTTGGGTTAGATTAGTGACTTGCTTCTAAAGAATAGCATATGGAAAGGGAAAAAATAGTAACATTACAGGAGAATCTTGACCAACTACCTTAACCAAATGACCAAAATTGACATCACCAGTGGTAAGTCATGTTGATATCCTGTACCTCCTAAATACTATGTGATGAGAACGTCATTTTACCTCTCCTCTCTGGTATCCCAGAAATGCAAGATAATTTTCAACAAAAGTGGAAAGGCAGTTGAGTGGAGAAAAGACAGACTTTTCAACAAATGGTGTTGAAACAACTGCTGCATATTCATATGCAAACAATTACAACAACTACTTCTGTCCATTCCTCACACTATATATAAATATCAGCATAAAATATATATCCAAAAGTAAAATCTTACTCAACTTCTAGAAGAAAATACAGGAGGAGATCTTATTTATTTTGGATTGAGCAAAAGCTTCTTAGATGACACCAAAAGCACAATCCATAAAAGAAAGAAAATGATAAATTGGAGTTCATTAAAGTAAAAAATTTCTATTCTTTGAAAGATACTATCAGAGAATGAAAATAAAAGTCACAGAACAGGGAGAAAATATTTGCAAGTTATTAGTTTGAGAAAGTACATGTATCCAGCATATATAAAGAGTTCTTAAAGCTCAAGAAAACAAACAACCCATTGCAAAATGCACAAAAGATTTGAACATACACTTCACCAAAGAAGATGTACAGATGGCAAATCAGCATGTAAAAAAGATGCTCAACATTATCAACAGTGACAGCAGATCTGTGATTCCTTGGCAAGGAAGACAGGTATTCCGTCACAAGAAAAAAATCGAGGACAGTTGCTTTTTAGGCAACTCTACATTTGAAAATAATTTTTTTTCCTTAATCTCTTGAGCAAGGAAAATTCTTTTGAAAATGTTATAAAAATAATAACATTTATTGGAAGTTATTAATGTCTTTAGTTTTATGCATTAAGTATAATAGGTTAAGTCACATTTTCAGCAGCCAAATGAGAGAACAGAATGTCACTGAATTAGAAAATTAACTGACCTTGTAGAGTAGTGATTCCCAATTCTGGGATGATGTAAGAAGAATATGAAAATCATTAAAACACCCCTTCCTTTCAAGCTTCTAATTCTGTGCTATAATGAGCCATTATTTACTGAAAAGAATAAATCCTTGCTCTAATTCCTTTGTTTTGTGTCAAGAAAACTTTTGCCACAGCAAGTGTGAAATAGCATATATATAACTAATTTTCTCACCCTTTTCACATAAAATTAGAGATCCTGAGACTTCCAGTAACATGGAGGAATAAACAGACAAGTGACATAGACCCTCTTCAGCAAAGAAAAGAAAAAACCAATTGACAGAGATATAGAAGATAATCTTGGAGCCCTGACCTTTGAAAGGAACTATACAGAAGTAGGGAGCTCTGGTAGCATAGTGGCTAAGGCACTTGACTGCTAACCAGAAGGCTGGCGGTTCAAACCACCAGTCTGTATTCGGAAGGAAGATGGGGCAATCTACTTCCGTAGTGATACTGCCTCGGAAACCCAAGGAGGGGTTGCTATGAGTCTGGTCCGACTCGACAGCATATAACAACAGCAACAACAACATACAGAAGTGGGTTAGGCACAAACTGGTGGAAAAACCTGAACGAAAACGGTGAGTACAGAGACGGTCGGAGCTGCAGACTATCAGCTACTCTGACGGGACCAACAGCCTGAATATTTCCAAGTGGTGTCAAGACCTGAGAATTGACCTAAAGATCAGCCCTGGTCACCAACGGCTGCAGGGACGATGGTGCTGGTGGCCTATGACTTGGAAGGGAAATAGCAAGGAGGGAGACAACCTGAGCTGTTCACTTTCTGCTGTCTGGAGGGCACAGCCATTTTGATTATTTACACATGGCAGCCAGTTTGGATATTTAAAGTGACCAAGGGTGCAGCCATTTTGAATCTTTACCAGTAGCAGCCATTTTGGATTTTAAAGTGATAGCATTCTCATTCAGATTTCAGGGACCTATGAATATACTCTGTTTGCCAAGGTCGGCAGGGACACATATGAGAGGCTGACAACAGGAAAGGAGACAGGTGGTGAGTGTATAAGTGCTGTCAACTAGTGAATAGAGGAACACAGCACAGTACCCTGCTTGTGTAGATAACATACAAACAAAACAAAATGAAAATTGTGGGCAAGTCACTCTAGCATACAATTATCAATTAAATATAAACACAAAAATGTCACAATGCCTCGGAGACAACAGAGCATCACAAAAAAGCAAGATAAAGCAGAAGAAGCAAGGGACCAGGATATAGACCCAAAACACATCCCTGAGGAAGATGCAGCATTAGAACTCCCTAATAAGGAATTCAAAAGAATTATATTTAGGTATCTTCAATGAATTGGGAGCCAGGTCAAGGAAAACACAGAGAAAACCCTAAAACAATTTTAAAAGACAATACAAGAACAAAATGACAAAATAAATGAAAAATTAGAAATGATAGAAAATCTACACACAGAAATCCAGAAGATGAATACTAAATTTTCAGAAATAGATAAGACATTGAATGGGCAAAGGAGCAAAATTGAATCAATGGAAGATAAAATTAGGGAGATTGAAGGTAAATACCTGAACACTTCTTTGGAAAGAGATAAATCAGAAAAAAATATCAAAACAAAATGAAGAAAGCCTAAGGTTCATGTGGGATACCATCAAAAGGAATAACCTACATGTAATTGGAATTCCAGAACAGGAAGAGACAAATAAAACCAGAGAGAAAATTGTCGAAGATTTGTTAGAAGAGAATTTTCCTGGTATGATAAAAGATGAGACTATATCCATTTGGGATGTCCAATGAACCCCAAACAGGATAGACCCCAAAGGAAAATCACCCAGACATTATCATCATCAAACTTACTAAAACCGAAGACAAAGAAAGAATCATGAGAACAGCACAGGAAAAACAAAAAGTTACCTACAAGGGTCAACCAGTAAGACTAAGCTTGGATTTCTCAACAGAAATCATGCAGGTGAGAAGACAATGGAATAGTATATATAAGACTCTGAAAGAGAAAAATTTGCAACCAAGAACTAGGTACCCAGCAAAATTGTCCCTCAAATATGATGGTGAAATTAGGACATTTCCAGATAAGCAGAAATTAAGGTAATTTGTTAAAATCAGACCAACCTTACAAGAGATGCTAAAGGGATCCCTTTGGACAGAGAAGCAACAACAGCCAACAACAACTGACCATTAACAACAGACATGATGATATAACCCAGAAACCATCCCAGCTATGGAAGTATCCAAAGTAAATAATCCTACAAGATTGTAAACAGGGAACCAGAGACACCACCTGACAAATGAGGACAACCACAAACCAAAAAGAGGGAAAAAAAATCTGTGTCGTTACAGAACTTTTAGATGGTAGGGAAGTCAAGAGAACTACAAGATAGAACAGATTGTTGTAAACTTGGAAAGAAAACTATAAATCACAGGGTATCCTCAAAGAAAAATGATAAACCTTCACATCAAAAAAGAGGATCAGCATAAATATTCAGCAAAAACATAAACAAAATGAGCTCAGCATGGAAAATTATATGGAACAAAGAAATCGACACCACGAGAAAGCACATAACAAAAATGACAGCAACAAATTCATATTTGCGGGTAATTACGTATCTGTCAAGGGACTTAGCTCTAAGATCTATAGCGGAAGAGTGGATGACCAAACTATGGTACATACACATACTGGAATGTTATGCAGCACTAAAGAATATTGTAGAGTCTGCAAAACACTGCATAATATGGATGACGTTGGAGGACATTATGCTGAGTGAAATAAGTCAATCACAGAAGGACAAATATAGTATTAGTTCGTTGTTGTGGAGGGTCAAGGAAAGGTTTATATATGGAGGGAAACTTTCTTTGTTGATTGCCAGAGGTGGGAGGGGAGGAGAGAGAACACTGCAAAAAAAAAAAAAAAAAAAATGCATTGACCCATGTCACTTTAGTTTTGTGTATTTCACTGTACAAAAATTATATTTCAATAAAATGCATTAAAAATGGAGATTCTTTTGCTGTATTGTAGTTTGAAGGCTTAGGATATTTAAATTTGGCAGTAGAAGGTGTGGTTTTTGTGATAAACTAAGTGGATAGATAGCTAAGAAGATTTCAGGAATTGTTTGATGCCAGAACCAATTCAATCATGAAGAGAAATTCTTTTAGTAGAAAACCAGAAATTTTATTACAGCATTTGTTTATACACAACCAGTCCAACTATTTTTAATGAAAAATAATTTCCTCAGAAGAAAATAAGATACTATTTCTGTGGATCTGGAAGATTTGTTATATAGAAGATTTAATTGTAATGATATTGTCTATGATCAGGTTTTTTTAGTAGTCTTACTTTATGTATATTTTATATTTCTATATTGCTTAAATTTTACATATTTATAGAAATATATTTGCCACTTGAGGAATATACCTCACATAAATTTAAGGATATTTAACCAAAAGACTTATATTTAAGGCCTTTGATTCTTATATAAAAACACCAAACCAATTGCTGTTGTGTTGACTCCAACTCATGGTCGTTGCATTTCTGTCACAGTAGAAATACGCATCATAAGGTTTTCAGTGGCTGATTTTTTTCAGAAATAGATCACCAGGTCTTTCCTCCTAGTCTGTCTTAGTCTGAAAGTTCTACTAAGACCTGTTCAGTGACATAGGAACACACAGGCCTCCACTGACAGATGGGTGGTGGCTGCACGTGAGGTGTATTGACTAGAATTGAACCTGGGTCTTCTGCATGGGAGACGAGAATTCTACCATTGAACCTCCATTGTTCCGCAAACTCTTAGTAACCAGCTGCCATTCAGTCTGTTCCAGCTCATGGTGACCCTGTGTGTATCAGAGTGCAACTTACTCTGTATGGTTTTCAGTGATTGGTTTTTTCAGAAGTAGATCACCAGGGCTTTCTTCTGAGATACCTCTGGGTGGACTTGAACCTTCAACTTAACAGTAGTCAAGTGTATTAACCATTTTGCACCACACAGGGACTAGATCCTTAGTAAGGGCCTCTTATTTCCTCGACTTACTTTGACAAATCAGTCAATAAATTTCTTCAATTATTTTAGCTTCCTTTATCTGAGCTACCATGGAATATTGTTAAGTATTGTTTCTGAACTGGGAAAAGTATTTCACAATAAATATAACTTATTAAAAGCTTCTTTTTTCTTAAAAGCAGCCTGGACAATTACCATCTTTGTGAATATTTCCTCTAAGGTTAATTAATAACTTGAAGGAGCTCTGGTGGCACAGTTGTTAAGTCATTCAGCTGCTAACAGAAAGGTCGGCAGTTCAAACCCATCGGCTGCTCGGCAGGAGAAAGATGGGGCAGTCTGCTTCTGCAGATTTTCAGCTTTAATAACCCTATGGGGCAGTTCTCCTCTGTCTGTAGGGTCACTATCAGTTAGAATTGACTCAGTGGCAGTGGGTTTGAGATTTATACAGTTTATTTTTAGACTCTATTCTTTGCAGAAAACCTGGTAAACAGAACTGCCACAAAAAGGATGTTGTTGTTGTTTGCCGTCGAATCAGCCCCGACTCATAGCGACCCCTCCTTGGGTTTCTGAGGCAGTATCACTACGGAAGTAGGATTGCCCAACCTTTCTTCTGAGGAGTGGCCGGTGGGTTTGAACCGCCAGCCTTCTGGTGAGCAGTAGTGAGGGTTTAAAATACTTAAACAAGTATCCAGTACCATTGAGCATAACTCAGAACATCAAAGCTAAGCTTATGAAATAATATTAACATCATTCAGCAAATATAATCAATAAACTGGATTTACAGAATAATCTTATGATTTATAAAATAGGGACACTGCATGATTTTTGTTTGATCAGAGTTTAAATCTCAATCTTGTTCCACATTTCCCTATTTTAAAGTATTGTGATGAAAATAAATAAAAATGAAAAGGAAAAAAGTACTCTTTAATCTTGGATGGGCATTTTTCCCATCAAGACTTTATATAAACTATTGTTGTTGTTGTTATTAAGTGCTGTCGAGTCGGCCCCGACTCATAACGACCCCTCCTTGGGTTTCCAAGGCAGTATCACTACGGAAGTAGATTGCCCCATCTTCCTTCCAAGGAGTGGCTGTTGGGTTTGAAGCGCCAGCCTTCTGGTTAACAGTCAAGTGCCTTAGGCATTATGCTACCAAAACTCCCTTATAAACTATTAAGATGTTCAAATTTTAGTTTTAGCAGAAGTTTTTTTATATACATATTTGTATGTGCTGTAAATATGTCCATGTATATAGTGGAGCATATGAGCAGTTGAGCTGTTCCACAATCAGCTCCTGGCCTGGTTTTGGCTGAAGATATTGAGCTTCTCCATCACCTCTTGCCACAGATGTAGTCAGTCTCATTCCTGTGTGTTCCATCTGGTGAAGTCCATGTGTACAGCCACCATTTGGGTTGTTGAAAAAAGGTGTTTGTAACGAACAAGTCATTGGTCTTGTAAAATTCTGCCATGCGAGTTCCAACATTATTTCTGTCACCAAGGCCAACTTTTCCAACTACTGGTGATTCTTCTTTGTTTCCAACTTTTGCATTCCAGTCACCAGTGATAATTAACAAATTCTGATTGCATGTTCTGTCCATTTCAGAAGTTGATAAAAATCTTCAATTTCCTCATCTTTGGCTTTGGTGGTTGGTGCATAAATTTGAATAACAGTCGTATTAACCGGTCTTCCTTGTTGGCGTATGGATATTATCCTATCACTGACAGCACTGTACTTCAGGACAGATCTTGAAACATCCTTTGTGATGATGAATGCCACGCCATTCCTCTTTAAACTGTCATTCCCGGCATAGTAGATCAT
>NW_006921623.1:30843-32090 GCF_000298275.1 Orycteropus afer afer | reverse complement strand
CCTGGCCAATTCTTTGAGAAGTGGATGGCCTCCTCCTTCTTCCTAGTCTGTCTCAGTCTGCACCAGGCTGACAACTGTGCACCATGTGCACCCCACTGGGTTTGAAACACCAGTGGCACAGCCTCAAGACTCACAGTAACACATCACTACAGTAGGACAAAGCCACAGACAAGTTTGTCTCCCTTAGCTGTTGGAAACCTCTCCAGCCACCCTTACCTGGATCCCTGCGGCTGACTCCTTGATCTGTTCCGGTCCCCTTTGCCTTTTCTGTCCGCTCCCTGCCTTCCCGCCTTGCTGCTTATATAATGCAAGTTCAACTTGAAGTTAAAGATAATTAAAACAAGTCCACGAGAGCTGAAATATGATCTAGAATATATCCTTCCTAAATTTAGAGACCATGTAAAGGATAGATTTGATGCACTGAACACCAGTGACCGAAAACCAGAAGAATTATGGGATGGCATCAAGAGCATCATCCATGAAGAAAGCAAGAGGTCACTAAAAAGACAACAAAAGAAGAGAAGACAAAAATGGATGACAGAAGAGACTTTGAAACTTGCCCTTGACTGGAGAGTAGCTAAAGCAAATGGAAGAAATAACAAGATAAAAGAATTGAACTGAAGATTTCAAAGAGCAGCTTGAGAAGACAAAGCCAATTACTATAATGAAATGTGCAAAGACCTGGCGTTAGAAAACCAAAAGGGAAGAACACGCTTGGCATTTCTCAAGCTGAAAGAATTGAGGAAAAAATTTAAGCCTCGAGTTGCAACATTGAAAGATTCTAAGGGCAAAATACTGAATCATACAGGGAACATCAAAAGAAGATGGAAGGAATACACAGAGTCACTGTACCGAAAAGAACTGGTCGGTCTTCATCCATTTCAGGAGGTGGCATATGATCTAGAACCTATGGTACTGAAGAAGGAAGTCAAAGCTGCAATGAAGGGATTGGTGAAGAACAAGGCTCCGGGAATTGACAGAATACCCACTGAGATATTTCAGCAGATGGATACTGCACTGGAGGCACTCACTTGGTTATGCCCAGAGATTTGGAAAACAGCTACCTGGCCAACTAACTGGAAGAGATCCATATTTGTACCCATTCCAAAGAAAGGTGATCCCACAGAATGTGGAAATTATCAAACAGTATCATTAATATTGCATACAAGTAAGATCTTACTGAAAATAATTCACAAATGGTTGCAGCAGTATATTGACAGAGAACTTCCAGAGGAGCAAGCTGGATT
>NW_006921623.1:28494-30331 GCF_000298275.1 Orycteropus afer afer | reverse complement strand
GATGATACAACTTTGCTTGCTGAAATTGAGGATGACTTGAGGCACTTACTGATGAAGATTGAGGAACACAGTCTGCAGTATGGATTACATTTCAATATAAAGAAGACAGAAATCCTCACAACTGGACCAATAAGCAGCATCACGATAAATGGGGAAAAGATTGAGGTTGTGAAAGAGTTCACGTTGCTTGGTTCTACAATTGATGCCAATGGAAGCAGCAGTCGGAACATTAGACAACGTGTAGCACTGGGCAGGTCGGCTGTGAAGGAACTCTTTAAAGTGCTGAGGAGCAAGGATGTCTCCTTGAGAACTAAGGTGCGCTTGACACAGACCATGATACTTCCAGTCGCTTTGTATGCATGTGAGAGCTGGACAGTGAATAACGAAGACCAAAGAAGAGTTGATGCTTTTGAGTTGTGGTGCTGGCGAAGAATGCTGAAGGTACCATGGACTGCTAAAAGAACTAAGATTTGTCCTGGAGGAAGTGCAGCCGAGATGCTTCTTAGAAGCGAGGATGGCCAGACTTCATCTCACCTACTTTGGTTATGTTGTCAGAGGGGACTGTTCCCTGGAGAAGAATGTCATGCTTGGTAAGATGGAGGGTCGACGAAAGAGGAGAAGGCCTTCGACGAGATGGATTGATATGGTGGTTGTGACAATGGGCTCAATTATCACAAGGATCATGGAGCTGGCACGGGATCGGGCAGTGTTTCGTTCTGCTGTGCATGGGGGTGCTATGAGTTGGAAATGACTAGATGGCACCTAACAACAACAACAACAACATAGTAGAGCAATCAGGGGCAAAGTTATGAAGACTTGCCATAACCAAACACCTTGAGATAATAAATCACTGGGCTTGGGGAACCTTAGAACCACAGTCCAGGGAACAGCTAACTCATTGGCATATTACAGCTTACAAAGACAATACAAAGACAACTAATAATGCCATGAAAAATTCACCATGAGTCACTTGTCAGCTGTAGCTTCTTTACAGTCTTCTGATATAACTAATATTTTATTGCCAGCTCTGATAACAGCTTTTCATGCTTTGGAAAGTTTCTATGGTAATATAAAAAATACATTGGTAAGACTATTGTAGATAATGTTAAGGTTCTCCATCTTACAGTGGGTAATTAGTGATTGGGGTCTTAAAAGCTAGCAGCAAGTGTCCATCTAAGGTGCATCTATTGGTCTCTGTCTGTACGAAGTAAAGAAGAGTGAAGAAAATCAAAGACACATGGAAACAAATTGTCCAAAAGACTAATGGACCGCATAGATCTCAGCCTTCTTGATCCTGAGACCAGAAGAACTTGATGGTGCCCAGCTAACATGACCAGCCACTCTGAAAGGGATTACAATAGAAGGTTCTGGATAGAGTGGGAGACAATGTGAAACACAACTCAAAAAAAAAAAAAAAAAACCCAGGCTTAGTGGTCTATAGAGTCTGGAGGAACTCCTGTGACTGTGGCCCATAGTCACCCCTCATGCCCAGAACTGAACTCATTCCCATGCCCAACTTTTAGCTCAGTGATTAAAAAAATCCAAACTCACTGCCATCGAGTAGGACCCGACTCATAGTGACCCCTCCTTGGGTTTCTGAGGCAGTATGACTACGGAAGTAGATTGCCCAACCTTCCTTCTGAGGACCCTGGTGGGTTTGAACCGCCAGCCTTCTGGTTAGCAGTCAAGTACCTTAGGCACTACACTACCAGAGCCAAGCAATTTGTTGTTGTTGTTATGTGCCGTCGAGTCGGCCCCAACTCATAGCGACCCCTCCTTGGGTTTCCGAGGCAGTATCACTACGGAAGTATGACTGCCCAACCTTCCTTCCGAGGAG
>NW_006921623.1:0-28394 GCF_000298275.1 Orycteropus afer afer | reverse complement strand
TGAACCGCCAGCCTTCTGGTTAGCAGTCAAGTGCTTTAGCCACTATGCTACCAGAGCCAAGCAATGTTGTTGTTGTTGTTATGTGCCGTCGAGTCATACCTGACTCATAGCGACCCCTCCTTGGGTTTCCGAGGCAGTATCACTACAGAAGTAGGATTGCCCAACCTTCCTTCCGAGGAGTGGCTGTTAAACAGTAACACTAGAGGGGTATGCACTCCTTACAGTTGACCGTATAAGATCAAAAGAGCAGCTTTTGCCCAGGGATAAAGCTCAGAAGTTGGGAAGGGATAGAAAAGAAGGGTGGGGGGTTGTGGGTAAAGTGCTGTGTTATATTGTGGGTATTGATTGCAATCCAATCAATTTCACAAAACAAAATGTGTACAAATTATTGAATGGAAAAAATTTGTTCTGTAGACTCTAACTAAAATCACAATAAAATGTTAAAAAAATAAATGTTCAAATTTTATAAAATAAAATAGAAATAGATGTATAAATTTGTTAGGACAAGCTGCTTTTTGGAAATTTGCCAAAAAATACAATTGTGCTTCTGAAAAAATAGAACATTTAGTTAACTTTTTACCTTTTGCAACTAGATGTCTTGAGATAAGTTCTAGCATATAGTGTTTACTTTGCAATCTGATTCTGATAATTTTATTAAAATATCAATCTAAACTATAAAATAAAATGTCAAATTTTAACTTTCTTGTATAAGTATAGAGTATTCTATGGAGTTGGGAGCTGACTCAGTGAAAGTTAATTACACTCACGGTCTGTCATGTGTTTAAGTTTCTCATTAAAAGTTGTTGTTAGGTACCATCAGGGTGATTCTTACTCTTAGTGATCCCATGTGGCAGAGCAGAACTGCCCGGTAGGTTTTTCTTGGCTATAATCTTTACAGAAGCAGATTGCCAAGTCTTTTCTCCCATAGAGATGCCAGATGGATTTGAACTGCCAACCTTCCGGTTAGTGGTCAAGCACTTACTTTGAGCCACCAGGGCTTCTTTCATTAAAAGTAGCAGTATATTAAATATATTTAAAAAGTTATTTGGGGTTTTACATTCCATCTAGTGATTTGGATTTTATATTAGAACTGAGTTCCTTGTTCCATGTCATTCTGTAGTTTGTACTGCAGAGTCAAGGGGTTTAAAACTAATAATGCCATGAAAAATTCTCCATGAGTCACTTGTCAGCTGTAGCTTCTGCTTTACAGCCTTCTGATATAACTAGTATTTTATTGCCAGCTCTGATAACAGCTTTTCATGCTTTGGAAAGTTTATATGGTAATATAAAAAAATACATTGGTAAGACTATTGTAGATAATGTTAAGGTTCTTTTTTCTATTCTTTTTTTTTCTTTGACCAGTTCCTTAATTTCTAGTTCTTTTAAAGACTTTAAGCTACATCAGCTATAAATTGTAGATTCATGACTTGCTATTTTGGGGGTAGTGGTGGTGGTTATTTACTGCTTCCAGTTCTGAAAATTTTTTCTGTCCAGAGATTTAAAGATTGAATTAACAGTTCTTCTGGAGTCAGCACTTTGTGATAACTCCCTATACTTAAGGGTTCTTATGCATTGCAGACAAATGCTCTCTTAACTATTTCGTTAGTTATTTTTGAAAAATGATATAATACTAGAGCAAATTTGTTGATAGTTACAGTAGCTTCAGGTTTTAAGCACTATGTTTTACCCTGTTTTAAATTATTTCGTAACAATTGGTAAATGGAAAACTTGATTAACTTTCAGCCCACAGAATGCCTTAATCGTCCTTGGTCTTTTAAAGGAGATGAGGGAATAATGAGCTTGTTTGCTGATAAATGGCATGTATGGTCAACAAGCATTTCATCAGGTTTGTAAAAACCACTGACCCTAGTTGCTAAGAAAAGTAAAAGTTTGGGTTGTAACCTGATATTTTTTCTTACCCTGTTGTTGTTGTTGTTATGTGCCATCGAGTCGGCCCCAACTCATAGTGACCCCTCCTTGGGTTTTCGAGGCAGTATCACTACGGAAGTAGGATTGCCCAACCTTCCTTCCGAGGAGTGGCTGGTGGGTTTGAACTGCCAGCCTTCTGGTTAGCAGTCAAGTGCTTTAGCCACTATACTACCAGAGCTCCCTTCTTACCCTGTAGTATCTAGGAAATTTATTTACTTGAGTATTGATATTAATTTTATGTGCTATGTTGGTGAGGAGCTCTGATGGCCTAGTGCCTAAAGCATTTGACTGCTAACCAGAAGGCTGGCGATTCAAACACACCAACCATTCCTCGGAAGGAAGATTGGGCAATGTACTTCTGTAGTGATACCGCCTCAGAAGCCCAAGGAGGGGTTGTTAGGAGTCGGATCTGACTTGTTGGCAGTGAATTTTTTTTTTTTTTTTTTTTTGAACGATTTGGTGAATTGTATTTCTGGTTTTATCACTGGCTTTGAATTATGCACTACTGTGAATTTTACAGGAGCCCTGGTGGTGCAGTGATAAAAGTGTTCAGCTGCTAAACAAAAGGTTGGTAGTTTGAACCCACCAGCTACTTCTCCGTGGGGAAAGGTGGGAGAAAGATGTGGTAATCTGCTTCTGTAAAGATTTATGGCCTTGGAAAGTTTAGAGCAGTTGTACTCTGTCCTATAGGGTTACTATGAGTCATATTTGCTTTGGTATGGATTTTATGGAGCCTGTTTGAATAACTGTATGTTTATGCAAATCATTTATGTTCTAGGTTTTTTTTATTTTCCAACAGTGCCCCTCTAAGGTAATTTGGTAAGCATGCTATGCTAATTTTTTTTACATGTTGCTGTAAAAAAGAAAGCATAGGATGCTTATGAAAATACATGGGAGGAGAAAGGGTGCGGTTAGCAAAAAACACATAGGCAGTGCTTGTTACTTGCATAAAAATAGTCATTGAATATGGTTAGTCTTTAGGTTTATTTTTCCTTTAGCTTTACTTTGAAATCATACCACCAATGTTGAGATTTTATTTTTGTTCTTCCGAATAGCTAATAACAACTAATTGGTTACAATGTGCTAGGCAATGCTTCTTATACTAAATTTTCAAAACAAATTTGAGAGGTAAAAGTACTCGAGTGAATATTAATCTCCATTTTACAGATGAGGCTTAGAGAAGTTAAGAAAGAGGTTCCCAAGCTCTAAATTGTGAAACTAGAATATGAACCCAGCCATATGTTTTTTCTCCCCTGAGGAGTTCCCTACCCCCAAGGCCTTGCTATCACATGGAATTTTCAGCTTAGTGCCTAAGGCACTTGACTGCTAACCAGAAGGCTGGAGGTTCAAACCCACCAGCCACTCCTCAGAAGAAAGGTTGGGCAATCTACTTCCATAGTGATACTGCCTTGGGAACCCTAGGAGGAGTCACTATGAACAACAACAACATAACAATCACTGATACTATCTCCATCCCAGACCTGCCCATTTCTGATGTTTTCAGAATACTTCTCACTGGGGTAGTGTCAAAAGGTGGTAATTAAGTCTTCTCACTAAAATCAATAACAAGAAAATGTGATTTCTAGTAGACTGTTTATTATAAACAGATATATGGCAACACAAAAATTGGTAGTCCTTTATATTTTTTTTAATCCATAAGAAATTCTATTTAATAACCTTAAAAGAGATACCCTGATTGTAAAATCACTTATGTATTTATGTGGTGTAGAGTAGTTAAACCTTGCTAAAATGGAAATCTTACTCCAGCGTACCTAATTTATTGAGTTAGGCGTATTTAATTTCCAAATTACATTTCCCTATACACTGTATTTGCAAATAATAACATTGGAAGGGGTGTGAAAAAACAGAATTTGGGAAAGTTTCTGTATATTGCTACCTAGGGTTTTAATACTGGAGCAGAGAACTAAGAAAAGACATCCCAAGTTGAACAAATATTCTGACATTTAAGGCCCTTGGTTTGTGCATGGGCATACACAGTTTGTACTCTAAATCCCAAGCAATCATGAGACTGTTAGGATGAGTACTCTACTATCCAATCCAATTAGGTCACACACACAAAGACACTTTACAGAGTGCTGGCAATTGAAAGCCATTATTATTTATAGAAGGATGACAACAAACAAATTACTCATAGAAAGCAAACAGTAAAAACAGGAACAGATTTGAAGTGAAGTGGTCCCCCCCACACTTATACCTACCTTACTTATCATCATAAGAGAAGGACTTATGTCTCAAAGGGGACACACTTACCTTCCCAAAGAATCGATGTCCATTTTTGTGTCACTGGATGGGCATGGCATGCATCAGGTGTCAACAGATGTCTCTTAGCAAGTGTGTCACCAGCTCAGGTCAGGCATGGTCCGATTGTCTCCCTCCATGACTTTTCTTAGCTGCTTTTGCTCCCCTGTGCTTACTTGTTCAGCTCTCAACGTGGGACAGTCCAGGGCCAATGCCATCATCCTGACATCTCTCGAGGCAGGACTGTTTTATGGGCAACCTCTGCAAAGGGTATGCCCAAGCCTGTAATGGACAACCTCTGCTTGAAGTGCACCAGGCTCGGTTGGGCTCCTTTCTCTTCTGAGACAGGCACCCTTCCCCGCAAGGGTTACAAGCTCTCAGCACAGCTGAGTGTCTCCTTCCGCCGTTTGGGTGGTCAGCTCTATAGTCTGAGACAGGCTGCCTGATAGCTCTCAGGTCAGCTGGGACTTTCACTGCCACCTTTCTTGCAGCTGGCCTCATTCCCATAGTACTGGCCGGGATGGGCGCCCTGACAGCTCTCAGCTCAGCTGGGGCTTCTGCTGCTGCTGCTTTTTCAGTGGGCTGGTTTGACCCCGCGTTCCCATATACTGGTGCGAGCCGATTTGCCCTTGCATCACCACGGCTCTGCTACTCTGGTCTGTTGTACTGCTCTTTGCGGTGCCCCCCCCCCCCCCCCCCCCCCCCGTTATCGCTGCCCTGACTGCTGCCAGCATCAGGCTTCTTGGTTCCCACTACTGGGTAGGCTAAGCCTCTCTGGACCTCTGGGTCTCCGGACTCTTGTTGATTAGGAGGTCCGCCAAGACTATGAGATTGGTCGCTTATACAAATATCAGGTGTCCTCCGATTTTTGAAAGTTCGCTTTATGCCACTCTGCTTTTATAAAAGACCTGCCTTAGTACCTGTTCTAATTGAAAGATATTAGAAGGGGAGTGTCCACTTTTACAAAACTAGCCAATCAGCGTTTCTTTTGCAACGCACGCATCCTAAGCAAGGAGAGTGGTGTTGCCAAGCTCCTTCCCGAGGAACTATAGTCAGCGTTGCAGTCAGCGTTGCGGCGTCAAGCCACTAGCTTTGAACTGTGTTTGTGAACGCTATATGTTCTTTTAGGTTTTATGTGTTGTTTGGTGTCATTGATTGGTTATTTTTTGGATCTAGGAATGCTCAAAAAAATTTCCCATATAAGTTAATGATAATTGCTTCTTCCATTTATACCATTTTTGGCTTGAAAGGAAACCCGTATAGGAAAACTTGTTAATTTCGAGACAAGCCAGATCCCTGGCTAGATCACAAACTGCTGACCCATCCTCTCATGTGGATTGCAACTTAACCAATCACTTGGCAGATTGAGGCCTGACCAATCATTACCCCAGAGCCAGAAAGGCCGCTTAAGAGAAACCCATTGTACCACACCTGGTTAGGATTCCTGGGACACAAGTATGCTTAGGTAGATAAGGACATCTTACGCCAGTGGCTCAGATTTCTGATAATTCTTTTCTTTAGTCATCATGGTTCTTCGTATTGGTATTTTGCCTTTGTTTTATATCTAGAAAGGTAAATACATATAACAAAACAAACTTGAAATCAAATTGATTCTGACTCATGACACCTCCATATGTGTCAGAGTAGAACTGTGCTGCATAGGCTTTTCAATGGCTGATTTTTTGAAAGTGGATCACCAGGCCTGTCTTTAGAGACATTTCTGGGTGGAATTGAACTTCCAAACTTTTGTTTAGCAGCTGAGCATATGGCACTACCCACGGGATACACACAAACATATTCATTGTTGGCTAAATATGCAATCTTTTCAAAACTGGGCACAGTTGGATTAGGCACATTTAACATTATGTTAGCATTCAAATACAGTTGTTTTCCATAAATACCTAACCAAAAGGAGATTGCAATGATTTCATGATTTCACAAAGGTTGGGGGACTTGAGAGTACAGAATTTGTTCTATCAGTCTAATGTTAGACTAATTTGTTGTTTAGGACATGACCACTTTTTAGTCTTCAGACCTGCCTTTCTACAGTATTTGATAGTATAGATTATCTCCTCTTTCTTGGCCTCTGTGAAAACCCTATTTTTTTTTTTTTTTCCAATTCTGATTTGGGTGAAAGTTTACAGAGCAAATACTTTCCATACAGCAGCTCAAATACTTTGTCTGATGACACTGACTGTAATTTCCCATAATGCAATAGCTCCCTCCTACTACCTCCCCATAGTTACCTCTTGCCTGTGTCCTTCCCTCCCATTCACTCCTGTCCCCCTCCAGCTATCTCCCGGTGCATACACAGTCCTTCTGTTCTCCCATGATTATTCTCTCCAAGGAGTGTATCTACCTAATGTAAATGTTCAGTTCATATGCCTGTCTTTTGTTTGGCTGGAAGCCATAGGTGTGGGTTCAATTCCAGACCTGAAGGGCAGCTGGGGGCCACAGTCTTAGTGGTTCCATCAGACTCTATCAGACCAGCAAACCTGATCCTTTTTTTTTTTTTTTAATGATACTGAGTTTTGTTCCACATTGTTCTCCCTCTCTATCCAGGATCTCCTACATAGATCCCCCTCTGAGTGGTTGACAGTGGTAGCTGGGTACCATCTAGTTCTTCTGGTCTCATAGTCATATAGATTGAGGATCGCATGGTGTACCAGTCACTTGGAATAATTGTTTCCATGAATCTTTGGTTTCTTCATTCTTCTTTGCTCTGGATGAGGAGAGACCCATCATTGCATCTAGATGACCGCTTGCAAGCTTTTAAGATCTAGTCACTACTCGCCAAAGTAGGAGGTGGAGCAATATTTTTGTGTAGTATATTGTGCCAATTGAGCTTGATGTCCCCTGCACCTGTTGTCCCAAGCCCAAAGGTCCAACACCTTGCTCCTTCTGGGTGGTAGCTGGCTGTGACCAAGACGTGACTACAACTCTGTCCCTTGTCAGCTCGACTATATACCTGGGATTTTTTACAGAAGATACAAATACACTTTTACAAACACTGTCTGCCAATCCTGTACATGGTTTTGGGCACACGCTCCCCTGCATAGACATACCTAATAGTTCAGCCTGTCCACCCATCTTTTCACCCATAGATCAATGTTTGCCTTCACTGACAACACAGTACTGTATATACAAAAGGGGAAACCCTATTTCTTTTCTGACTTGTCATCCTCATCTCCTTCATTGGCTGCCACCCCCATTCTCAATCACTGAGATGCTAGTTTTCCCCAAGAATTTGATGCTTGGTGTTTTCTCTTGCATTCCGTTTAAAGTTTCAATAACCACCTACCAGCTGATGACTGAAATTTACAACTCTAGTCCCAAACTTTTTCCAGCAACCTGATTACAACCCCCTCCTAATATCCAGGAGATGGTAACTTTTTTTTTTGAACTGTGGGATTATTTGGTGATTTTCTTAGCTGGAGCAAAGGGAGCAAATAAAATAATGGTCAAAAGCTCTTGACATTATTACTTATGTGTTGATGTAGTCACACACATATATACATACATGTTTGTTTGTTTTACCAAGTACATTTAAGTGGAATTGGAAGTAGGAGAAAAAGTGTTGTGAAATTAAAAATTGTATTTGAGAAAAGTTTCTGTACTTAGGAGTGTAGTTAAGTAAATTATGATAAGCAGGGGGCACTGTGGGGTGGTCCGTGTACCATTTCTTCTCATCCTATTTTTGTCCTTTTCCATTACCTTATAAGAGAAAATAGCTCTGGAAACTGGTTTATAGTCTGAGAACTTCCGGAATTCTTTACCAGAATCCTCCTGGATATTGCTGTTTCTGACGCAGGCAGCATTGTTTTGGGGTTGGAGTTTTTACAATGGTTATGAGGCAGAGTGTGGCTGAGGTTGATAACCTCAGTGAGTTGTTAACCTTTACAGAAACTTAATTGGAAATATTCTTAATATTCTTCTGCTAACTTTTACATTCATCTGTAAATTTAAAAAAAATGCACACACACATTCTCATTTATATTCGTTTTTTTTTTTTTTAAACAAGTAAAAGACTATTTACAAACTCCTATTTGTCAGTCTTCTGTGTCATGTCAGTAAACGTGTCCTCTTGTCCCAGAACCCCTTTTCCTTGTTATCCATAACTTTCCATAAGTTAACATGCCTTCACTTATTGTTGTTGTTGTTGTTATTTGCCATCGAGTCGGCCCTGACTCATAGCGACCCCTCCTTGGGTTTCCGAGGCAGTTATCACTACGGAAGTAGGATTGCCCAACCTTCCTTCCGAGGAGTGGCTGGTGGGTTTGAACCGCCAGCCTCCTGGTTAGCAGTCAAGTGCCTTAGGCACTATGCTACCAGAGCTCCTCTTCACTTATTAGGTAAGTTTTTTAATTCTTTGTCTTTTCCTCGGGATCAACTTTGATTTAAATATGAATTAAATGGATTGTAATTAAACATATATTTTAGATTTTTTTTTTTAACAAAAAGTACCTCTCTAGTAAATAAAATATAGTCTTTCAAGTATCATTGTTTTGGCGTAGTGCCTAAGACATTTGACTGCTAACTGGAAGGCTGGCGGTTCAAATCCACTAGCCACTCCTGGGAAGGAAGGTTGGGCAATCTACTTCCATAGTGATACTGCCTTGGAAACCCAAGGGTGGTTACTGTGAGTCAGATATTACTCATCGGCAATGAGTTTGGTTTTGGTTACTGTCTTTAAAAGCTTTTTTAAAAACTCTAATTTTACCAGTAATAAGCACTATTATTATTACCTAGACTAAATAATTTTTACATAAAATGTCTTAGTTTTAAGAGAATCTGAAAAGGACAGAAATCAAAAGAAAAATAGGAGGAAATTTGAGACTATTATTCTAGACTTAGATTAATATTTTTATATAATATCAAACTAACAAAATAATACAAAACCTCCAGTAATATTTGTTTAAAGAAAAACAACCAGGGAGAAATACTGTACTTCATAAATACTTGAAGATCATGATTTGATCAAAGGATAGTCAAAGATCAAATAATATCACAATTAAGAAAAAAAAAGCCAAACTCACTGCCCTCGAGTCAAATCCGACCCATAGCAGCCCCTCCTTGGGTTTCCAAGGCAGTTTCACTACGGAAGTAGATGGCCCAACCTTCCTTCTGAGGAGTGGCTGGTGGGTTTGAACCACCAGCCTTCTGGTTAGCTGTCAAGTACCTTAGTCACTAGGCCACCAGAGCTCCTGTACAACAATCAGCACCTGGTTATTTTGGTGGATGTAAAGAGGTGACGGGCAGGAAGGGATTCTCCATGCTAGAGGAACTCAGTGTTCTATTTTAATGGTAAAATACTTATTTTTGCCTCATTTTAAAAAATCTGCAAAATGGAAATGGCAGTATCTTTTCTTGGGGTTATTTTAAATGATTGAATGAGATGATATACATAAATAGAACAGTACTTAGCATATAGCAAGCCCTCAATAAATTTAGCTGTTGGTATTATTTGGGTTTTTAAAAGGAGAACCTGGTAAATGTGCCTGCAGTTTAAGATTTAGCACAGGAGTTAAGATACTAAAAAAATGCTATCTAGCGTCTTAATCCACCTGTGTGTTGAATCTTATTTTTGGAAAGTTAGTATAAGATTTATACTATTCTGGTTTAGTAGAATAAATAAATTTAATAACAGAATCTTAAAAATGAAATAACTTCATCTCTCCTTCCCCCCCCCCCCCTCTGTTTTAGGTTTCCTCTCAAAAAACCTATAAGGTAAGTTGTCCGGTTGCATTTTATAAGTTCAGGCTAAATTTTAATTAGACACATTCCTTTGAAATTATGTTGGATTTTTGTGGTTTTTGAATACGTGGGTTTAAGTAGTTCAAAATTTCAAAATGTTTACAAATTTAAAATGTAACAGGTGTTGCATATTTTTACTGGAAGACAACATTGTTTTGATAGTATTTTCAATGTTTTTAATATAAGCATTTTAAAAGTTTGTTCAAATTGATATTTAAGATCACTCCCTGTGAAGAGATTCAATTTTAAAATCTGTTTGTGACTGTTTTCAATTGTGAGTAGCTTGGGGAGTGTAAATGGATGGCCAGTTTTTGATGTGTTTATATAGCTATTGAGCATGGGCAAACTGGTTTAGTCTTAATTACTTTAAAACATTAAAGGAAAAAAATCTAAAATGGTCAAGTATGTCTATGCCTATATTCATACCTATATATATTTATTCATTTCCAGATGTTAAAGGTTTTTTCCTCAGTATTTGTGCTTCAACATCTCTTAAGTACTATAAATAATATTTGAAATGTAGGTAATATGTCATTCTTAGTTGATCTCTTTTATCGTTTTTAGTGACAGCATAATCCAGGATACCAAATGCTAACCTTAGTATTTCAATTAATGAATGGTGTGTATATTATTGTCGTGGTCTTATTTGTTGCTCAGCCATTATCTGATCAGTGTAATAAGGTAGGCCATAAGAAAAATAATAATTCTAGTGTCAACTGGGGAGCTCTGGTAGTGTAGTGCATAAGGCACTTGACTACTAACCAGAAGGCTGGCAGTTCAAACCCACCAGCCACTCCTCGGAAGGAAGATGGGGCAATCTACTTCTGTAGTGATACTGCCTCGGAAACCCAAGGAGGGTCGCTATGAGTCAGGTCTGACTTGACAGCACATAACAACAACAATAGTGTCAGCTGGGCCTGAAGGTAGTTGGTATAGGCATGCTTAAAGTTAGGCAAGGAACTTTGGTAGTGCAGTGGTGAAAGCATTTGGTTGCTAACCTAATGATGTGGTTCAAACCCACCAGCTGCTCTGTGGGAGAAAGATGAGACAGTCCACTTCTGTAAAGATTTACAGCCTTGGTAACCTTATGGGGCAGTTCTGCTGTGTCCTGTAGGGTACTCTGAGTTGGAATCGATTCTGTGGTGGTTGGTTAAAGTAATGCATGCCTAAGATTTTTTTTTTAACTGTTCTCATCCATGCTGTAGGGTTGGAGAATGTGTTTAATTCTTTTTTGACACCATTTTCTTAACTGTCAAATAGAAATGATAATGTTTAACCTATGAAAACCACTAAAAATTTATAAGCAGTTATTTGTATGACTAAAATAGACTGAGGAGCTCTGGTGGCGTAGTGCCTAGGGCATTTTACTGCTAACCAGAAGACTGGTGGTTCAAACCCACCAGCCACTGCTCGGAAGACTGGGCAATCTACTTCTGTAGAGATACCGCCTTGGGAATGAATGGAGGAGTTACTATGAATCGAATCAACTTGATAGCAGTGAGTTTTTTTTTTTTTTTTTTTTATTGTGTGCAGTGAGCTTTTTGAGTTTAGAAAATAGATTGTAATTTTAAATACAGTTTTTATTACTTTCAAGCACTTTTTATAACCAAGTAAATAGACTGTGTATTGCACAGTACATAGACTGTTTTAAATTTTTGAAATTTGAATTTTCATTTTGAGAAGTGTAAATTAGAGCAGTTTGTGATACTGTATAAGGTGAGCTGATTTCCTTGTTTCTCTTTGTAAGACACACTTTTAGGATTTTTAAATTAAGTTTTTATTCTGACGATTTTCTTGTAGTAAACATTTGATTGCTTTGGTTTAATTTAGGCATGGGAGTATTTTGAACCGAGAGTCACCAACAGATAAGAAGCAGAAAGTTGAGCGCAGTGCATCACATGATTTTGATCCCACAGGTAAAAACACTGTGTGCTCTTCCAGAGGATATTGAGATACCTAACTACAGTTAGATCTTTTTTAATACTCCTCTCCCACCCCTACCTCCCACTTATATAATACAAAAAGTCTTTGCACTCAGGAAAAATGCAGCTTTTAACACTATAGTTAACTGCTGTAAAAGCATCATTGTTGAGTATATTTTTAAATAATTCTAATAGTAGAATTATATCTTAATTGGAGATTTTGGTCAGATCAAGGACTCAAGCATTAAGATAAATCATAAATATGAGCAGTAGTGTCCTAAAATCAAGGCTATAAAAGCTACAAATTTCTGTAGTCATTTAAAAGTCATTTTTCTTTAGTAAATGGTGTTCTGAACTCAGAAGCTGTCTTTCAGTCCCACTTATGTTAATTCTTTCCTTTTTTTTTTAATGTTAGTGGACTTCTGACTATTTATATTCTAAATTTATGTATATAGATTGAACTCTTCTTGTAAAATATAGGCTTTTTACTTTAAAAGTTGATCTCATTGTTACAAGCATAGTGTTATTTAGAAACTTTCCTTAGTAAACTCACTCTGTTTAATTAATAAAAACTGCTTGGTAATTTTGCTTTTGCTGTTTGAAACTGATACATGTTTTTTGTACACATAGTGTTTTATCCAGTTGTATATCTCTATGGCAAAAGGCAAAGTAAATAAATGCTGAGTCTCAGATACATAAATCTGTTTTTATATTTTTATGTAGAAACATAATTTTAAATATCTAAGTATAGGAGCTCTGGTAGCATAGTGCCTAAGGCACTTGACTGCTAACCAGAAGGCTGGCGGTTCAAACCCACCAGCCACTCCTCGGAAGGAAGGTTGGGCAATCCTACTTCCGTAGTGATAACTGCCTCGGAAACCCAAGGAGGGGTCGCTAGGAGTCGGGCCGACTCGAAGGCACATAACAACAACAACAACAACAACAATAGAAGTATATGTCCTCTTTTGTATCTAATTAAGATGCTTCATGCTTTTAGTATAAATTTCTCTTTCATGTTGAAAAGTATTATAAATGTTATCCATAAAGGGAAAAGTAATCAGTGAATAGTTAATAATTTACCTGCATCTGGGGTTAGTAGATAAAGTGAAATGATAATCATCAATTTAGGAGGTTTAGGTGATGGGAATGTGTAACATGTCACTTCTGGATCTCCATTAGGAGAGAATTCTTTGTTTCTGACACCTGATTTTGAAGTCATAGGGTTCAGAGGCTTTCATTTATGTGATTAGTTATTGTCTTGCTAATTAGGGTCACAAGTTTCTACCTAAAGTTCCTAAAAGTATTATAGCCTTGTTTGATTTATTCTGTACTGTTCATCTGTGTTGTGCCCATCTCAAAAGACAGATTTAGCAGAGTGGTATTGCGGTGCTTCATGAGGTCACTACAGATTTCAGTGCTTTTGTCAACTCTTTGATTGTCATAATATATTTTGTAGACTCTCTTTATTCATGTGTTGTTTTGTTTGAATGTATTTTTATTGCACTGTCTTTTCTTTGATAAATCTTTAACATATATCATTAGCTGTGCTGTTCTTGACTGTTCTAAGTTCTATCACCTGTGATGTTCATACTTTATGTTTGCACGATTTAACTTGATCATGATTCATTCTTTTTCCCCCATGAAGTTTTTCCCCTTACATTGGTCTCCATATTTTCTATATCTCTCTCCTTTTCTCCCGCTCTTATGCAGATAGCTCCTCCAAGAAGACAAAGTCTAGTTCAGAGGAGAGTAGATCCGAGACATATGGTAAGCTAATGTAGCCAATTCAGCCTTGCACCTTGGGAGCTTGCTTCATGCTGTATCTTTCTTTCTTCCTTTTTTTTTTTTTAAAAAAAATAATAACTGCAGCCTTTTTTGTGTCTGCTCTGCATGGCATGATCTACTGCAGGGAAAGGGAGCCTGGGGTTTTAATGTGGTCGTGATGTGGAAGCTTAAGGTTGCTAAGAAACTAACATTGTAGAGCAAGAATAGGCCACATTATCCTTCTTCTCCTTATATCTTATTTTTGCTAGGAAAACGACGGCCCCTGTGTTTGGGTCAGGTTCCTCTAAAGAACATGCTTGGGCTTTGAATTCTTGACATCTTCCCATGTCTCATTTGTGGAGTTTTGATTATGTAGAATTTAATCAGCGTTACCAATCTTTTCCTCTAAGTATAGCACTGGCCTAATTTAGATGTGTTAGCAACTCTTTGGAATATTAATTTAGTTTTATTTTTTGTTTTCTTTTTAATTGCCTCATGATCTAGAGAAGCCATTCGTATATAATTTATCCACAATAGCAAAATTACCTAAGTATTTTCTTAGCTTGAAGAATTTGTCATGTCTTCGTAAGTTTCTCTGAGGCTTATTCTGAATGGGAATGTTTCAGTATGGCACCTTTAAAAAATAATCTTCACGTTTAACCTCACTGGTTAATTTTTGCAATAGATAATTGAAACACTAATCTTGCAGAGATAATATAGACCATGTTTTGAAATGCATGTATATTTTTTTCCTTTGCCTTTGCCTAGTTATACCTGCTTTCTTTCTTTCTTTGACATCTAATTGGTTTTCTGAGAAAAGTGAATAGGAGAGTGACTTTTAAAATAATCCCCGGAAGACTAGTGTGGTATTTCTTTTTTAGGAAGATTCCAAATTTGGCCTCCAAGAAAAAGTAGGTCTTCTCAGTAAAGCCAAAAGTCTGTTAAGTAGGAGTTTCCCCAGGCGCATCTCTTTCTCAGAGCTTTGAACCGATTTGAATCAATTTAGTCATGGCTGACAAGTAAAATTGGAACAGACCTGAAATTTAAAAATTTAAGTGAAGCAGAACAGTAACAGGAATAGGAAAAATTAAGGGTTGAAGCGTTGGAATGAGAGACTCAGAAGAGGCGTAATGAGCCCTTTCAGAAGCCTGATGTGGAAGATTGGATTATTGCCAAGACTGTGGAGAGTCACACATTATCAAAGCATTGTGTTTGGCCACCAGGTTGCCATCTTTGAGCAGAGCACCATAGTTTCTGACTCTGTTATTTAAGAGATTTGGTTGCTATGCACCACACACTGTTTTCTAAGAGGGAAAATGCTACCCTTGTTTTCAAATAGGAGGATTAAGTTTATAGCAGGACATTGATCCATAATTTTCCCTGTCTCAGTTATTGGTCCACTTCGCCGCATTTTTTACAAATTTGGCTCTGTTTCAGTTTCACTTCATCAGCTGTGACTGAACTGGGAAGAACTGGCTCAAAGCCCTGATCTTTCCTAGCTCTATGAGCATGGAAGGAAAAAATATATATGGAAATGTATTAAGTTAGCATGCTACCTCTATTCTGATAAACTCATCCCTATGATGAGTCCTTTTTTCACTAAGAATTTTACAGTTCAAATCTACTGGCACTTGAGTCCATAATATCAGATTCTTTTTAATATTATGAAGCCTCAGTGCTTGGTTTTATTTAGATAAATACACATAGTTCTTTGCTTGGGGTTTGTGACCTTTTTTTTTAAATGTAGTTTAACCTTTTATATGCAGTTCAACAGGAAATGTATACTGTGCCTTGTGGCATGTCAACTTTATTTTATGCTTTTTCTTTCCACTACAGGTTTTTGACTCCCCGTAAGTAAGACATAGCTTTCTAATTTCTCAAAACTTTATTTCTGTTCTACATAAAAGGCTTCCTATATTTTATTCTTTCCTTAGGAACTTGACACTATCTTGTTGTTTTGTTCTTTTCTAGTAGCCTTTGAAGTGTTGTATTTCATCTCCCTCACCATTTTCTTAGAATCTATGGTATATATGCAGAAGCTTGCTGTTTGCTTTGGATCAGTACTAACAATTTAGGAATCTATGACTAAAAATAGTGTACTAATACTTTTCTTACCAGTGATATGAATATTAACATGGGTTCTGACATGCCATTGGCTTGGTAGTAATAGAAACATTTTAAGTGGTAATTCAGAATTAAGGTGTGGCTTCTCTGTTTCTTGAGGACCCTTGAATTACATGTTTTGGGAAGAATTATGAACCATGAATCCTCAAAAAGCACTCATCACAGGGATGAGTTGATTAGAACAGAGTTAGCATGCTAATTTAAATCTCTGTAAAATTACAGATATTTTATCACCTGTGTGAATAGACTTCTTCAGACTACGTGTAGTTAGCACAGGTGAAAAAAAAATCACTAAGGAGTTAAGGAAAGGTCGGAAACACTGGAATATGATTACAGTCATAGCAATTGATGGCCTTCTACTTTAGTGTGGAGTCTCTTAACAAGCCTACTTCCAATCTTTGAGATTGTCGGGTGTCTTCTCTTATCACAAATGTTATTCACTTACAAATTATATTTTAAACTTTTTTTTAAGCTATTTTATGAGAAAGATTTACTTGTTTATTTTAAAAGGAAACTGGGTTTTTTTTTTTTTTTTGTATTGCATTCTTTTGTTAAATTTATTCTCAGTGCTGTAAGACAATATTCCATTTTCCCTCTGTACTTTTTGAATGCTGTTGACTATGTACAGATGTTTTCTGACCCGCAACTTTGATAAAACTTAATTTCTATTTTTCTCTTTAATATAGGAATGGAGAACTTTTATGGGTTATTGTGAAATATGAAAGATTAAGCAAGGGAGTTTTGAGTTGATGGCAGCTTCTTACTAACTTCTGTCTTAGTGTCATGAAGAGATTCTAGTTGGTCGTATTATTGTACAAGAAAGTAAGCCATGTATTTTTGAAGTCAAATGTTAGTACTTGAAATTTTCTGGTTTGGATACTTCAGAGCCAGTTGTTTTTTTTTTTTTTTTAAAGGTTTCCTGACTTTTTTCTTATTCAGGCTTCTCATATCTTTAAAAAGAAAAGTTCTTGGTTTGATTCTCCCACCAGGTTATTCTGTCTTGTTTTTCAACCTTGCAAAGAGCATTTTACATGACCCTTCTTATGTCCTCATGAATCATTCATTTCTTAACCTCTTGTAATCTGCCTTCTGCATTCGTACTGTTGAAGGCAAACATTCTAATTGAAAATCCATTAATATTTTTCAGTTCTCATCTTCCCTATGAGCCATTTGGGAATGCTGATAGCCTTTCTATAATGACTGCAATATTGTAATATTTTTCTCTTTTAATTGTTTTGTCTCTTCTTTCTTTATTTTTCTTCCCTCTTGTAAGTGTAGAAATGACCCAAATTTCTGTCCCTGATCCTTCTTCCAGTCTCCAAATAGATTTTTAACTGTTTGCTGAGTTACACCCTAACTGCCCCTCAAATTCAGAATGACTAACTGGAATTCATCATTGTTCCCTACTGCTAGAAATCAGTCTTCCCTCTTGATTTCCCTATATCCTTTGGTGGCACTCTTATTCTTTCATGCACCTAGTCTTATTTTCTCAGTCATCTTTGATTTTACTCTTTTCCTGTTGTTGTTGTTAGGTGCTGTCAAGTCGGTTCTGACTCATAGTGGCCCTGTGAATGACAGATCGAAATGGTACCCACTCCTGTACCATCCTTATGACCGTTGCTGTGTTTGAGCCCATTGTTGCAACCATTGTGTTAGTCCATCTCATTGAAGGTCTTCCTCTTTTTCACTGACACTGACTGGACTTTACCAAGTATGATGTCCTTCTCTGGGGATTGGTCTCTTTCCCTGGTAGTCAGCTATTTGTCATCATGGTGTTTTTCACTCCTCTTCTCTTTGATTCCATCCCCACTGCATTGTTCAGTGTTTTATCATTTCATTGAAATATTTTAATGGACTCATGTGTTTCTTTCCTACTTTTTATTGTTGTCCTTTACATTCTTTCTGCCAGTCTACTATATTCTACCTTAACATTGCCGTCAGATTAATATTGCTAATGTAAGGATTTGGTCATTCTTGCTAGGAAATCTTCAATGACTTCCCATTAATCTTTAAAGTATAAATAGTTCTTGGGATATACCATAATTTGTTTTCGATTTAACTTTCTGGCTTAATCTACTACCATTTACTTAAAGGTGCCAGACTGTCCTCCAGATTTTCATTTCCCAAATATGGCTTGGTATTCTTCCTTTTGCCTTTGTCATTCCTTTTGTCTTGAATGGGTTATCTCCTACAATGACTATTAGAATCCTGCGCATCCTTCAAAGCCTAATTCAAATGTTACCTTTTTCACAGGGCCTTCCTAGTTTTGGCCTGCTACTTTTGCTGTTTCTGAACTTCAACATCCTGCTGTATATCTCTGTATATCTCCTTATTTGTACTTGTATTATTCATCTTTGCATCTCCCATAATTCCTGACACATTAGAGGCACTCATTATGCTTTAAATGAATGATTGTTGAGATTGGAATGACATATTTTAATAAAGAGAATTGATAGATTAAGATACTGACTCATTTTAGTTGGGTTTTTAATTATTTCTGAAATATTTTAAGTTTGAAGAAAATGTGACTTGAAAAGACACTTATTTCTGGAAATAGTCTAAAAGAATGAAATCAGTGTGCTTGAAACTTCAGGCTCCTCTTGCTGGCAGCATTGTGTATTTAGAATCAAGAAGCTTCTTAATCAAAGGATTATCTGAGATCTTACTCTTAAAACATGTATGTCTGGCAGCAGTTTAAAAATGAGCTGTATTTATGAGGTTGCACATGGTCTTCTCCACACCCTTCCCTGAAGCTAATTCTTGAGCAGTGAGATGTAGAGGAGTTTGGTCATGTAGTAAAATCAAAGGTGAAGAAAGAATAATATGCTTTTACTAAAGCAAATGCAGTGCGGAAGGTTTAGCATGTTGCCTTGCATGTTTAACAATCTATTTTCATTTATTTACTATCTGGCACTGTAAATGTGGCCATTTTTCAGGAATATATTATAGTGAAACTTGAGAGCACTTTCTCACCTTTTACAGAATACCTTTTTTTTTTTTTAATCACTGCTTCCCTTCCCCCCTCCAAAGCATTACATAGGACTACACCTTAATTTTTTTCACACTCAGAATCCTTGGTAATTATCTATTGAGTAAGAAACTGTCCTTTTATGTTGGTTTCAAATACCACATTGTTACAATTGCAGCAAAATTTTTTTGCTATGAAGAAAAAATTTAGGAAAGGATAGTATTTATGTACATTTAATTAAAAAAAAAAAATAATAATAGAGCTCTAGTGGCATAGTACCTAAGGCATTTGACTGCGAACCGGAAAGCTGGCACTTCAAACCCACCAGCCATTCCTCAGAAGGAAGATTGGACAATCTACTTCCATAGTGATACTGTCTCGGAAACCCAAGGAGGGGTACATCTTTATTTTATTGATATGAAGCATAATGTTTGTTTAAAGCTTCCAGGTGAAATAATCATGATCATAAAAAGTTGGAAATGAAAAGAAATTTATTTGTAACCAGAGGGGTTATTTTGGGGTAGATGAGTAGTCAAATTATTTTAGTTGGAATTTAGCCAAGCAGAAGGTTAACTAGTGTTTTTTTATAAAAGTATTTATCTAATTTGCATAGTCTCTGGGCTATGATTTTATTTTTTATTAAAAAGGAATCAAATTTGACTTATTTAGAATTTTGTTTATGTAGAATAAATTCAAATTTATTTAGTACCTATTAATTGAGCACCTACTATATTGCTACATACTATTCTAAGACTTAGGTATACAAAGAGAATAGGTGACTGTACCTGTTTTCAAGAAGCTCACAGGCTGGTGCCAAAGAAAGAATTGCAGTATATTTTGATAAGTGCAGTAATGAAAGATTCCCTCATTTACCAACCTTTTTTATGCACTTAAAAAAGGAGTTGCTGTGAAGAAAAATCTTCTTGTGGGGCTGAGAATGATGGAAATGAAGAATTATTACTGTGACTTAAGTTTCAAGAAAATTTAAATTTTATCATTGTCTTACTTGTTAAACCTTCTCTCTGCCTGTCTTTATACCAGGTACCTGGACATAGCACATATCAAAGTGAATATGTGACTTTATAAAACTTGTATTTAGAGATAAACGTATTTGTATGATAATTATAAATTATCTTTATGCCAGAAAATAAGAGACTTAGCAACAAAAACAAAAAACACAGACTATATGTGTTTATAAAAACCATAAAAGTAAAAATGATGAAAGCTGTTTATTTTATATGAGTAAAAACTGGAGTTAGGAGTCTACAGTTTTCTTTCCTTTCTTTTATAACATACAAGACTTATTATCTGTGCCATATTCTAATTCTTAGATATTATCATTGTTTCTCTATTTTCTGTTCTCTTGGTTCCTGTCAAGATTTTAAGTTCTGTAGGAGCAAAGACACCTAGTAGTTTTGTGTTCCTCACAGCAACTACAGATAGCAGTGTTAATAAACACTAGTAAACAAATGCTATATACAGATTTGCTAAAGGATAAAAAGTGTTGGGTTTTTTTTTTTCTTTTCTTTTTGATTATAAAAGACATTTCAAAGATTCTGTGATAATTTAGCCAGTTTTAGTGGTTTCAGTGTTTTAAGAAGAGCATGTTGTGGCTCTTACCTCTTCTCCCAGCCACATGGCAACCACAGGCTTTCTTTGGCTAGTTTTTGGAAGTAGATTGTCCACTGACAGACAAGTGGTGGCTGAGCATGAGGTATGTTAGCCAGGAATTGAACCCTAGTCTTCTGCACTGAAGGTGAGAATTTCACCAGTGAAACCTCCACTGCCCTCAAGGCTAACATAAAGGGTAGAGTTAATTTATCCTCTGTGTTGAGTGTGTTAAAACAGCTTCTGTATACAGTGAGAGAACATTTCTCTCAAGAAAAAGGTAAACCATTGTATTGGATTATGAATGGGAAGGGATATACTAGATTTGAGCTTTTGAGAGGCTGAATTTCTAAAATTTGAATGATAGGACAGTTTAGTTTTTGGTTAATTTTGACCTCAAACCTAAATTTATGCAGGCAATACAAAGGACAGACTAGTATTAATTTGAATTCCATAGATTCTGAACTGGCTGTATGTATGAAGTATGTTTTCTTTTTGTACTATTCTAGTAATTCTTATAAATTAAAGTACATCAAATTTGCAGATTGGCAAGTAGACTAATGATAAATGGGTAATATAGTGGGCTGGAGAGAGCAGAAAGATGGATAGAATGTGTTCTTTTCCTTTTTTTTTCTCTTCTCCTTTTGATGTAGAATTGAAGAGGAAGGTATGAGTCTGAAACAGTTACGATTTCCAGAAAATAGGTTTGTAGTATTCTGAGGTAATCCTGCTATAGTTAGCAGTCTGCTAGGGCCCTGTGCATAGCTATAAAATTGCGTAGTGGTGGTGGTTGCTTTTTTTGTTTTTCCCTCTGATCACTTCCCTTTCTAAACTTCTCCTCCCCTACTTTTCTGATTTTTATTAATTCTTTATTAGTTTTTGTTTTCCTTTCCTTCTGTATACCAGGCCATATGCTGGGATCTGAGATAAAATTGTAAATAAGATACAGCCTCTTCACCCACAGAGCTTGTCACCTAATGAGGAATACAATCAAATACAAATTCATCTGAGTGATAATGATATGATGGGAGTAAATGCAGGGTGCAGTGAGAGTCCATGTGAGGGGCACCTAACCCAGTCTGGATATTCAGGAAAAGCTACAAGAGAAGGTGACTTGTATGCTACAGCTTTCTTGCTGTCTCTCATCTTCTAAACCTACCTATCACAAGCAACTCTGCTCTTTAAAATTTCCCCTCTCTTTTTGTTCCCTGCCCAAAACTAACTTGCTTATCTATCTGTCAGGACAAAACAAAACAAAACTTGGACAAAGGCATCAATGAGAATTGATTCCCTTAAGGAAGTATTTGCATTTAGTAAGAGGAGTTTATTAACACAAAAGTATTTTTAAATGATGCCATGGGTGGATGAGCAGGAAAATCCAAGAACAGCCTCCTCCCAATAATAATAAAACAATATCTTATGTTTATGAGCCCTTAATATTTGTCATACTTCAAACTATATATTATATACATTATATTCAAGCAAAATACACATACATAGCAAACTCTTAACACACCGTCCCTTCTCATCATTTATGGCCACCCTCTTCTGTACAAGGACCTGGGAAAAAAGTCTCTGTTTAATGCAGCAAACCATCAGTAGTAAATATTAATTCATTGTTTCTTTTTTAATTTGTTGATTTTTCAACCCATGTGAAGTGGGATGGGAGAGCTAGGAGGTATGGATATCATTTTAAAATATACATATTCAATATTATAGTTGTCTTTTTTATTTTAGTTTTGAAATTTTAAGTAAATGTAAAGGAGCTCATGAGATTATTTTATAAAAGGAAGCATGGATTTAAAAATATTCCTGTAAAACACTCTTCTTACTCTATTGATTCTTACATTTATTTTATTATGTACTAGAAATTTATGAAGAATACTTTTATTTGGTTTTATGTATTCATACCCATTCTGTTTATAGTTCTACCTTGTTACATCAAGGAAGCAACATTAAGCAAACAAAAATGGTTGAATTCTCTGTCCTCATTACAATTTTCTATTTTGAGGGTGTGGTGAATTTCTGGATTCAAGTACTATTTAGTAGTTAGTAATCTGTAGAATTGAGACTTTTTTTTTCTCCTAATATTTAAAATAAATTTTATTAAGGTACAATTTATATAAAATAAAATATACTGACTTTAAGTTTATAGTTCTCAAGATACAGAACATTTCCAAACGTACTACCAAGTTGATACTGACTCATAGTGACCCTGTAGGACAGAGTTGTTGTTTGTTGTTGTTATGTGCCATCGAGTCAGACCCGACTCATGGCGACCTCTCCTTGGGTTGCTGAGGCAGTATCACTACAGAAGTAGATTGCGCAACCTTCCTTCTGAGGAGTGGCTGGTGGGTTTGAACTGCCAGCCTTCCTGGTTAGCAGTCAAGTGCCTTAGGCACTATGCTACCAGAGCTCCCGTAGGACAGAGTAGAACTGCTCCATAGGGTTTCCAAGGCTGTAAATCTAACAGAAGCAGCCTACTTCATCTTTCTCCCGAGAAGCTGCTGGTGGGTTCAAACCACCAACCTTTTGGTTAGCAGCAGAATGCCTTAACTACTGCATAACCAGAGCTCCCTTGCAGATATTTCCATTAGCCCCCACATCCCCTCCTACATCTTTTCAGTCATTCCCAGCTCTCTTCTCCATTCCCCCAGATAACCCATAGTTGCTTTTTAAAAAATAATTTGCTGTTGAGACTATATACAGCTGAACATGCCCAATTCAACAGTTTCTACATGTACATGTCAGTGACATTGATTACATTCTTCCAATTGTGGTCAGTCTCTCCTTCCTTTTCTGAGTTGTTTTTTCTCCATTAACATAAAATCGCTGCCCCCAAAGTTTCCTATTTAGTTTTTTTAGTTTCTAACTCGACGGCACATAACAACAACAACAACATTGTAGATATGATCCTGTATAGATAAATCTTAAAACAGCACAATGCAAAGGCAGACATTCCTTACTAATTAAGCTTCATTATTGTGTGGATTTAAGATTTCAGGGAATGTTTTTGGTTTAAGATTTAAAGATTATCTTGGGGCAGTAGCTTCAGGAGTTCATCCAGCCTCCATGCCTCTAGAAAGTCTAGATTCCATGAGAATTTGAAATTCTGTACTGCATTAGCCCCCTTTTGATTGATCAGGATTCTTCTGTAGAATCTTTGATCAAAATGTTCAGTAGTGGTAGCTGGTACCATTCAGTCCTTCTGGTCTCCTGACAAAGGAGGCAGTTGTTAATGGAGGCAGTTAGCCACATGTTCCATTTATTTTTCTTATTCCTTACTCTCCTTTTTCCTTTTATGCCTCTTGCAAGTAATAAACTGCTTTTTGTTACTGTAGTTTAGTTTAGTTTTGCCTGTTCTAAGATTGAAATCATATAGTATGTCCTCTCTTTTTTGTTTAGTTTCTTTTGCTTAGTAAGATTTTTTTGTGTGTGATTTATCCATGTTGCTGTGTATGGGTAGTTTGTCCTTTTTTTTTTTTTTTTTTAAACTAGGCAGTATTTTCTCGTACAGGCAATCCCCCAGGTTACTAATGTCAGATTTATAGATAATTCCTACTTTCCCTTTAATGTTATGTCAATTTGCCCTCACTTTGAAACAACTGAACCAACCCCTACTTGTAACAAATTCTCCATCACAGTCATTTTTAACTTGCTGCATGTGTAGCTTTTAAGTCCTTGGAAAGCCTAGGAGCCTTTTCTTGCGCTAACGTACAGCTAAATAAGAACTGTTTGCACTTGTTTTGACTGACCTACAAAGTCTCAAAGACACCGGAATGTGTCTTATTTGTAACTGGGAGCTGCCTGTATAGATAAACCACTATTTATCTATTCACCTGTTAGTAGATATTTATTTCCGGTTTTTGGTTTTTATGAACAAAACTGCTGTGAAGATTTGCATACCAGTCCTTATGTGGAAATCAGTTTTCAGTTCTCTTAGGAATCAAATTGTTGAGTTATATGTAAGTGTATGCTTACTTTTGTAAGAAACTTCCAAGCTGTTTGTATCATTTTACACTTCTACCAGTGCCGTATGAAAGTTCGTTTTTCCTCACCCACCTTTGCTATAATCACTGCCATAGAGCTGAACCCGACTCAGAGACCCCTCCTTTGGTTTCCGAGGTGGTATCACTATGCAAGTAGATTGCCCAACCTTCCTTCCGAGGAGTGGATGGTGGGTTTGAACTGCCAGCTTTCTTGTTAATAGTCAAAGACCTTAAGCACTATGCTATCAGAGCTCCTTTTGCTATAAACCAAACCAAACACACTGCCATTGAGTTGGAGTCGACTCATAGCGACCCCTCCTTAAGTTTCTATGGAAGTAGATTGCCCAGCCTTCCTTCAAGGAGTGGATGGTGGATTTGAACCACCAGCCTTCTGGGTCACAGGCTAATGCCACCAGGAGCTTGGTGGCGTAGTGCCTAAGAGATTTATTTCACTGCTAACCAGAAGCCTGGCGGTTCAAACCCACCAGCCACTCTGTGAAAGGAAGACTGGACTATCTACTTCTGTAAAGATTTACCACCTCAGAAACCCAGCAGGGATCGCTATGAGTCAGAATTGACTTGATGGCAGTGAGTTTGTTTGTTTGGTGTCTTTTTAGGTTTTAATTTTCATTTGCATTTAATTTGCATTATTGAGCCTTTGTAAGTGGACAAGGCAGCTTCAATTTGCAATGGAGCCATTGGTATATCTTTCTTTGTAATTTGTTAATCAGATTTTTTGCCCTCTTTGACCTTTGTTTTCCATCAGTGAATTACAGAGTTTTTTAAAAATATAATGTAGGTACAAGCCCTTAATCAGATACTTGTACTGTGAATATTTTATCCGAGTCTGTAGTTTGCCTTTTCATTTTCTTACCAGCGTTTTTAGAAGATTAGCTACTTTATATATTGAAGCCCAAGTTAGCTACTTTTTGTTAGCTGTCCTAAGAGATCTTCATCTACTCTAAAGTCTTAAAGATATTTCTCCTATGTTTACATCTAAAAAGTTTTAACTTTCATTTTTAGGCCCATGATCTATTTTAGGTTAAATTTTGTGTAGGATATGAGATAAGGTTTAAGGTTTAGTTTTTCTATATGAGTATTTAGTTATTGCAGTCTTTGATTTGTACTGTGTTCACATCCTTGTGACATACCAGTATCAGTAAGAATATATATCTGTGTGTACACACAGATATGTATACATTTGTATATTTACACACAGACATACATATATTCATTGTATACACTTTGTAGTAATTCTTCTGTTTGTGCATCAGACTTTCAAAGATCATGGCTCTGTGTATAAAAGTCTTTGTTTGGAAGGTGTTTTATTTTCTAATCATCATTGTACTTGTTCTATTTTATATGTTTTTATACATTGATTTTTTTTGTGTGAAACACTTAGATTCTGCAAAGCTGACAATGTGTATTAAGTCTATGGCTAACAAAGTGTTGAGGATCTTCAGAGGTCTTTGTGATTAGCCCCAGGTACTAACCAGGGCCCTAGAAGGGGACATCCTTATTTCTTTGGTGGGGGTCCTCTTTTTCTCACCTTGCCTTGACAATTTTCATTTGCTGCTTAAAAAGAGAAAAACAGACTTTTCCTCTCGGAGTTAGGTAAGTATATGAAATAGATGAAAGAAGTGGTTGAGCTCGTAGGTTCCTTATCTTTTCTACCTTTCTCTCCTTTCTGCTTATGATGTCTATGAGCCAGACTTTCTTCCTTTTGAATGCTTCCTTTTCTCTCTCTGTCTCTGGAGAAGAGCTGCCCTCTGGAACCACCTCCTTTCTTTTAAAGTCTGTTTTTCTGAGTGTATTTCCTTGAAACCAAGATTGGGTTTCCTCAGAATTTACCATGGGATCTTAGCTTAATACCCCAAAATGTTTGAAACCAAAATGTTTACCAGTTAGAACACTGAAAGCATGGCATGGTAGGGGAGGATTTCGTATTACAAATAAATAGGATAGATGTGAATGGGCTTTCCTTCTAACTGTGTCATTTCTAATACTTCCTCTTTCCCAGTTTGCCATAGAGTTTTTAATCTTAGAGGTATTATACTCTACTTCTGCAGTGAAAAGCCACTATATGTGATTCTCTGTGATTTTCTTGTGTTTGGTTTATGGGGTTACCACTCTTAATATATGGGTTTCATTTGCTCCCTGTGCTTCTCCAGATAGAATACAATTCATTACAAATATGTAATATCTTTTTTCTTTCTGTTTTCTCTGTCTTCTCTCTCTACCCTGTGGTTCTTTGCAGGTCTTGTTCAGCGTTGTGTGATTATCCAGAAAGATGACAATGGATTTGGGCTGACGGTCAGTGGAGACAATCCAGTCTTCGTACAGTCTGTCAAAGAAGGCAAGGCATTTTTTTTAACACATCTTGAAGAAAATGTTATAATATGTGAGGTTTTTGTTACTGAATGAGTATGAATTATTTCTGTTAACTCTTTGCAAAATTAGGATGGATGTTAATGGGAAAATACATTTTATCATGGTAAATAGTCACTCATTGTGGGGACTCGTCTAATGCATAGCTTAAGGCCTCTGTACTTAGTACAACAAGTCTCTCATAGGAGCACCTTGTCTACCTAAGCCGCATACTTGTGAACCATCCAAGTGCCCTTCAGGATGATGAGCTTTTGATTAGTCCTTTCAATTAGTATTTATTTCTTTTTTTTAATTTTTCATTTTCAGAGTTTGTTTTACATTCAATTTTACGTATACATTTAGTTTCACTCCCCATTTACCATGGGGAATATTTACCATTTTTAAATATTTTTGTTACTCAAGAGCAAGCAGTAAAAATAGAAAAGCTTTTAAATATCGATTATCTTCTTTGCTTTTTTTGGAATATAATAATTATGTAGATTGCAGGTCATGTGGGCTTTTGTGCTAGATTGTCTTTTGTACTGTAGCTATAGGCATGAATTTACCCCAATTGGTATATTTCTTTTTTTTTTTGACTTTTTAGAAATAAGATAGTTCTTAAATAGTTTTTAGAAATCATATGACACCTTGGGCATGATATTTTATGCACCATCACTTATTATAACGTAAGTTTTTAGTTCCTACAACTTCATTTCTTCATGAAACCTGGACTATTTTGGTAGATAAAGATTAGAAAGATGGCTGGAGGCTCAAAAATACTAATTTGTTTCCAGAAACAACAATAATAGTATCTTTTTTTCTTACCATATATTAAATACCCCTTGTGTAGTGGGTGTCATAATATGAGGTGGTTATTTTTTATCCCTATTACACAATTGATGTGATGGCTTAAAGGGGAAAAAAAAAATCACACAACTAGTAAGTAGACAAGGTAGGATTTGAATGTAAGTCAATCTGACTTTACAGCTCCTATTTTTAGTTATTGCCTTTCTTCCAAGAAAATTATCGGTAAATGCAAATGAATTACATTTTAAGTAAGTAATTTCTGTTATAGATGGAGCAGCCATGCGGGCTGGAGTACAGACAGGTGATCGAATCATCAAGGTAAGGACTGTTACGGAATTTATGGTAGGATTTAAAAAGGACATTATATTAGCCACATTCTCATTTTTTTTCATGCAAATTTTTATGAAAACAGTGTATCACCTATGATGTATCTATTGACTGAAAAGTCTTATTTTGTTTTAAAATTAATATATCCCTTTACTGAAGGACATAATAAAAGACGTGAATAAGTGGAATCATATATTCCTGGGTTGGAGAATAACTCACTGTTGTAAAGATACCATTTATGCCAAATTAATTTGTTAACAAGGAATTCCCATCAAAATATAGAATCAAGGAGATGTGTTAATTCTTGTCAAACTGATTATTCTTCCAATGAACTTTACTAACATACAACAATAGCTAGAGAAAAAAATGTATTATATATAGGCATGTGTGAGGAGAGATTGTGTGGATTAATTTAAAAGGTGAAATTTTAGTTTAGATATAGAACTATTGGAACACAATAGAGAGGTTGGAAAGGTGGCCCTGAATTTCAGATTAGTAGGGAAAGAATGGATTAGTCAATAATTACTTTTGAGACAATTGACTAATTTAAGTAAATTGGTTACTTAAAATCAAGTT
>NW_006921622.1:18481828-18483154 GCF_000298275.1 Orycteropus afer afer | reverse complement strand
GGACTGGTTTTGGCCATTTTGAATCAGACAACCATATGATCTGCTACGCAGGGAAAAACAGTTTAAAGAGGAATGGCATGGCATTCATCACCACAAAGGATGTTTCAAGATCTTTCCTGAAGTACAATGCTGTCAGTGATATGATAATATCCATAGGCCTACAAGGAAGACCCGTTAATACGACTATTATTCAAATTTATGCACCAACCACCAAAGCCAAAGATGAGGAAATTGAAAATTTTTATCAACTTCTGCAGACTGAAATTGACCAAACTTGCAATCAGGATGTGTTACTTCTCATTGGTGACTGGAATGCAAAAGTCAGAAACACTGGAATGCAAAAGTTGGAAACAAAGAACAATCACCGGGTAGTTGGAAAATTTGGCCTTGGTGACAGAAATAATGCTGGAACTCACATGGTAGAATTTTGCAAGACCAAAGACTTCTTCATTGCAAACACCTTTATTCAACAACACAAATGGCAACTGTACACGTGGACTTCACCAGATGGAACACACAGGAATCAGATTGACTACATCTGTGGCAAGAGGTGATGGAGAAACTCAGTATCTTCAGCCAAAACCAGCCCAGGAGCTGACTGTGGAACAGACCATCAACTGCTCATATGCAAGTTCAACTTGCAGTTAGAGACAATTACAACAAGTCCACGAGAACCAAAATATGATCTAGAATATATCCCTCCTGAAGTTAGAGACCATCTAAAGAACAGATTTGATGCATTGAACACCAATGACCGAAAACTAGAAGAATTGTGTGATGACATCAAGAACATCAACCATGAAGAAAGTAAGAGGTCACTAAAAAGACAACCAAAGAAGACTGAAACGGATTACAGAACAGACTATGAAACTTGCCCTTGAGCGGAGAGTAGCTAAAGCAAATGGAAGAAATGACAAGATAAAAAAATTGAACCAAAGATTTCAAAGAGCTGCTCTAGAAGACAAAGCCAATTACTATAATGAAATATGCAAAGACCTGGAGTTAGAAAACAAAAAGGAAAGAACAGCCTCGGCATTTCTCAAGCTTAAAGAATTGAGGAAAAAATTTAAGGCTCGAGTTGCAATACTGAGAGATTCCAAGGGCAAAACATTGAATGATGCAGGGAACATCTAAAGAAGATGGAAGGAATACACAGAGTCACTGTACCAAAAAGAACTGGTCAATCTTCATCCATTTCAGGAAGTGGCATATGATGTAGAACCAATGGTACTGAAGGAGAAAGTTGAAGTTGCAATGAAGGAATTGGCGAAGAATGAGGCTCCAGGAATTGATAGAATATCCATTGAGATATTTCAACAAACAGAT
>NW_006921622.1:18444272-18481373 GCF_000298275.1 Orycteropus afer afer | reverse complement strand
AACAGAACAAGGGGACACTGCATGGTTTAAAATCAGGAAGGGAGTGTGTCAGGGTTGTACCCTTTCCCTATACTTACTCAATCTATATGGGTCTGACTCGACAGCACATAACAACAACAACAACAACATGCTGAGCAAATGATCCGAGAATCTGGACTGTATGAAGAAAAACGTGGCATCAAGATTGGAGGAAGAACAATTAGGAACCTGAGATACGCTAATGATACAATTTTGCTTGCTGAAAGTGAGGATGACTTGAAGCACTTACTGATGAAGATTGAGGAACACAGACTGCAGTATGGATTACATCTCAATATAAAGAAAACAAAAATCCTCACAACTGAATCAATAAGTAGCATCACGATAAATGGAGAAAAGATTGGGGTTGTCAAAGAATTCACATTGCTTGGTTCTACAAGCAAGGCCAATGGAAGTAGCAGTCAGGACATTAGACAAGGTGTAGCACTGGGTAGGTCAGCTGCAAAGGAACTTTTTCAAGTGCTGAGGAGCAAGGATGTCTCCTTGAGGACTAAGGTGTGTCTGGCACAGGCCATATTTCCAATCACCTCGTATGCATGTGAAAGCTGGACAATGAATAAGGAAGACTGGAGAAGAGTTGATGCTTTTGAGTTGTGGTGCTGGCGAAGAATGCTGAAAGTACCATGGACTGCCAAAAGAACCAACAGACCTGTCCTGGAACAAGTGCAGCCGAGATGCTCCTTGGAAGCGAAGATGCCCAGACTTCATCTCACCTACTTTGGTCATGTTGTCAGAAAGGACCATTCCCTAAAGAAGGATGTCATGCTTGGTAAGGTGGAGGGTTGATGAAAGAGGGGAAGGCCTTCGGCGAGACAGATTGACATGGTGGCTGTGACAATGGGCTCAAGTATAGCAAGGATCACGGAGCTGGCGCAGGATTGGGCGGTGTTTTGTTCGGCTGTTCATTGGGTTGCTATGAGTGGGAAGCGACTTGACGGCACCTAACAACAACCACCAAGATACTGTCCCTTTGTCAGTGCCAGACTTGATCCAGTGCAAGGAAAGGTTGGATAGTTTTTCTGAGGACCCAGAAAAGTACAAGGATGAGTTTATATATGGGGAAATGTTATACATTTGTATATAGGGAAATGTTCTGGTCCTTTTAACCCACTGCTGCACAGCAGATGATAAAAATAGGATCCTAGCTAAGGCAAGAGAACATGCAGACAATGCTAACCATCCTCATCCAACTGACCCCATATTCCGACCAAGAGGAGACATAATCCCAGAGGCTTGATCCCAACTGGGACTGTAATTGAAATGGCCGGCAAAAGGCTAAACATTTGATTACTCGTAAAGTAGAACGATTACAAAAAAAAATGTGTCAGAAAACCAGTGAATTATGACAAAGTTAAGGGGGTCACACAATCAGATGCAGAGGTCAGGAGGAAGCTGCAGAAGTTGGAGGCAGATCCCCAGACCCCACTCTCATGGCTGCTAGAGGAAGCCTTTAAGGTATTTAACAATAGCGACTAGGCAGAGGAGGCAAGGAAGGATAGCAGGATACAGAAAAATGCCCAGTTGTTGGCCACAGCCATATAAGGACCTCCATGTTTTTGGTAACCCTAGGGGCCAGAACCATTTTGAACCACCTAGAGGACTCTGATTCTAGCCAGGTGACTTGAGCCCAGATCACTGGTGCTACAATTAAGAAAAGAGGCCACTGGCAAAAGGAGTACCAGTGGACCCTTCCCGTAGGCTACCTCCTTTTCTGGCTCCTCTCTCTGAGAATGTTGCTGTTGTTACGTGCCGTAGAGTCGGACTCGACTCACAGCAACCCCTCCTTGGGTTGCCAAGGCAGTATCACTATGAAAGTAGATTGCCCAACCTTCCTTCCAAGGAGTGTCTGGTGGGTTTGAACCACCAGCCTTCTGGTTACCAGTCAAGTGACTTAGGCACTATGCTACCAGAGCTCCTCTCTGAGAATGTAGAGCCCCACTACTGAAGTGTCCAGAGGACTGTTCGGCCCCCAGCCAGAAGACCATCACTGTAACATCTGCAGAGCCTCGGGTTACCATCAAAGTGGAAGGAAAAAGACACTGAATTTCTTTTAGATACGGGGGCTGCATACTCTGTCCTGACTCAGCCTCTTGGCCAGCTCTCCAGCCATGACAGCACAGTAACAGGGGTCAATGGGGAGACTAAGGAGCAAAGAATGCTGACAGTTAACTCTCTGATAAAACACAAGGAATTGGTGCTTGTACTCTTAGAGGTCGTTAACCTCCCCAAATGGTTGGCAGTTATTCATTGCAAGGACACCAAAAAGGGACAGTTAACACGCTCCTGGGGAATAACAGAGCAGACTTGGCTCCTAAATAGGCAGTCCAAGAGTCCAAGCCTGAGAAAGAGTTAGCTCTCATTCCCTATGAGTTAGAGATGCAACTTCCCCAGTATTCTATCAATATTGTGCAAAGGAGGAAGAAGCAAAGTTAGGATTTACTCAGCAAGGTCCAGGTGGGTGGCTAGTTAATGAAGAAGGAATATTCTATGCTCCTGAGTCCAGACTAATAGAAGATTGCTAACAGCTTCCACTCTGCCACCCACTATGGAAGAGATGCATTAGCAAACCTTCCTGAGTAAATGCCTTTATGGAAGAAACTCATATAAGGTGCTTAAGCATTGGTACTCAATTGTGAAACCTGCCAGAGGACCAAGCCTCAGTCACACCCAATACCCTCTCTGCTTATAAAACCAGTCCAGCACAGAGAAACCTACCTTGGAGTGGACTGGCAGATGGACTTCACTGTGATGCCTCCATAACAAGGCTATAATCATCTGCTGCGAGCTCTGGTAGTATAGTGCCTAAGGCATCTGACTGCTAACCAGAAGGCTGGAGGTTCAAACTCACCAGCCACTCACTCCTCATAAGGAAAGTTGGGCAATCTACTTCCATACCGATACCGCCTCAGACACCCAAGGAGGAGTCGCTATGTGTTGGATTTGACTCCACAGTCCCCAATCATCTTTAAGGGAAGAATGAATGAATCAGACTTTGAGGAGAACTTTAGCTAAATTATGCTAAAAGACCCAGGACTCCTGGATAAGACTAATCCCAATAACCCTCCAGAGAATTTTATCTGCCTTTAGGGATGATCTGAGACTCAGCCCCTCTGAAATGTTACATAATCAGCCTTTCCTTACCTCCAACCTCCTAACAGATCCGGAGATTAACAACTCCCTTTGCTATATCATCAACCTGAGGCAGGTACAAGAAGCCTTAAGGGAGTATGGTAAGATGCTGTCTGCTCCAGAGAAAGGAATGAGCACCTCTATCACTCCAGGAGATCTTGTTCTCCCCAAAGCGTGGAAGGAGGTGAACACTGAGAGCCACTAAAAGAGAAGTAGTGTATGCTCAGTAACTGTAACCCCCTAAAATGGCTCTCAGATTCCATGTTGTTCAGCCACACTTGTAAGAACTACAAGCCATTTCCCCACTCCCTCCTTGTCATATATTCGCCTGCTCCGTCAGGTATTAACCACCTTCCCTGTAACATATTAACCCGTCCTTAGAATAGTTCTGAGCCATAAAGCTTGCTAAAAGCAGTGTCTTATCAGAGCACACAGAGGTGGTAGTTGTAGGGCACTGCCTGGGGCCCCCTCCCTATCCAGGCTGGGGTCACCAAGTGTGAAGCCAGTCATGTATCCCTCCATTACCAGTCACGCAGCCCCAGTCCCCAATTCCTCAAACTTAGGTATAAGTATCTCCCCCAAAGTGGGAAGGGGTTAGCAGTCGTCTTGGATCCATTCCAGCCTGCCGCTGCTGGATGCTGAATTTCTAGCATAGTTTGTAAGCCTGCTTTATATTTTTACATCCTATGTCTTCTGATCCTCTTTGTTTCTATTCTGAATAAACGTTCATGTCTCTGCCTAGGCCTCCAGAGAACTTTTTTGGACTTTCACTACCTATTCAGGAGGAAGTTTTCATCTCCTTAGAAAATTCACATAGCAAGTGGAAAGGCTCCTTGCAAGTAATCCTGACTACTTCAATTGCAGTCAAGATATAGGGACTGTCTCCACGTATATATGTAACTCCAGAATAAAACCTTATACCCCACAGGAAATCAAGACATAACTGAGCCCCTTGAAGATTTGAAGTTTTTGTTTAAGAAGAGGCCAGCGTTTGTGCAGCTAGATAAGTAATGCTTAGCACTCCCATCTTAATAGGGATTCTCATTGCTGTTATGCTTCTGACTATTTTACTAGCCTTTTGCCACTGGAGCAATCCCCCACCCCTGAGAATGTTATACCTTTACCCTTGCTAGATATGATTCTCTTATGGCTTACTGCTTATCTTTTCTTTGTATTTCTTTTATGCATTCTTTATCTCTAGTGGGAAGGGAACCAAGAACTGGGCCACTGTGAATATTTAAAACCACTTGAAAAGCTCTTCTTTTAAAATGTGGAAGACTTTGTTGTTGGCCTTTGGTGTGCTTACCCAGATTGAGTCCTTAAGTACCCCACATAGGTGGATAAACACCACCAATATCAATAGGTATAGCTTATAGAAACATCTGCAAAACATCTTACAAGGAACTAAAACATTTTACAAGGGAACTGGGTATGTTGTTTTTTCTCATGTTCTAAGATATAACATGCTTATAAAATAACCTCAGTAACTGCTAGATGTGTCATAAAAAGCTAAAAAAAAAAAAAATGGGTCAGGCAAAAGACTAGGGATCTTGGCAATTCCTATTACTGCAAAAAATATCACTAGCTCAGACACTCCAACCCCATATCCAACCCCTAAGGGCACTTGCTGTAAGACTTCTACTTGGTTTTTACCTTTGCTGGGACCTACAGTAGTTACGCTTCTATTACTTATTTGGGGCTCTGCCTATTTAACCTGTTAGTAAAGTTTGTCTCCTAACTACTTCAGGAATTCCAAGTTAAGCTAATGATAATGCAAAACCCATACCTGGAGGGGAACCAGCTGAGCCATATAAACCACTATAACATTCTACTCTGTCAAGCAGGTTGATGACCCTATCTATACCAGCTTGAAGAAGCTATAGAAGAAAAGACCACCATCCATGTTCCCCATAAGATTTATGAGTATGAAATCTCTTAGGAGGTGTGGTGGTTACGTTTGTGTGTCAACTTGGCTGGGCCTGGTTGAGTGGTTGCACAGCTGGTGGTAGTTATTCCCCATGATGAGACTGGCAATCAACTCCATGGTGGGATCTACCACAAGCAGGTGAGCAGCTGCCTTTGGGATGTGGTCTGCTTCCTGTATATAAGGAGAAGCCTTAGGAATGGTTTCTAGCTTATGGCATGCTTGGATCCTGCATGCAACCCGTGTCATGGTTCAGCAGCCTGCCATGCTCTGCCGACCTTGGGGCTTACAATGGACTTAATGGCCTGCCATGTGGTTTGGTAACATTGGGACTATGCCTTTTTACTTCTCAACCTTGGGCTTCTCAGCCTCAGCAGCTGTCTGAGTGAAGAAACGCCTCTAGGTCCAGTGGGCCAGGAGCAGGAGGCAGAGGTGAGGAGCTTTTCACCTAGCCCCTAGGGACTGGCACTTTGAACTCAGACTTCTAGCCTCCTGAACTGTAAGAGAATATAAACTCCTGTTTGTTAAGGCCATCTCATTTGTGGTATATTCTTGTCAGAGCAGCACTAGGTAACCAGAACAGAAGGGAATGAGAGAGGTAGAAGCATTTAGGACCTAAAGGGTTAAATGAAAGCCCAAACTGCAAAGCTAAAAACAAGCCTAGCCAGTAACTTACAACCTGGAACAAGAGAACAAACAACATACCCAGTTCCTTTTAAAACATTTCCGTTTCTTGTAAGATGTTCTGCAAGTGTTATACAAATTGGCTTGATCCAACCCTCTAGACATGCACACAACACTGCAGGGTGACCAACAAATGACCTTCCACTGATGATTAAGCAACATCCCAGCCATCTTGGCCACCTTCTGCGGTCACATCTAATCTCTGTAACACTGCCCCAATCCCAAACCATATCATGAAGCCCCTTTCCCACTCAAAACCCTTTTGAGACCCCAGCAAATTCTTTCTTCAGTGGCAAAGGCTAGTGTTGCCTTGTCCTTCTTTTTCACCACTCAGGAGCTACTTTTTCTTAATAAACCTTTGTTCATGTGAGGAGACTGAGCCTCTCCTGGTCACTCTTCTGGTCATTCAGTAGAAGGCAGGAACCTGACAGGGGTGACACCTAATGAGGGAAAAAGCCCTTGGCAACATTGCTTTTCTAAAGAGTAAGGAAAATAACATCTAAAATATGGCCTCTACTGGCTAGATTTTTTTCTCCTTACCTATGGGTAGAATTAGTAAACTGAACTCTCTATTAATATATCAAGGGGATAAAATAACTGTCAAAAAGTAGAATATTAGTTATTGGCAGCAACAGTTTTGAGATTATGGAAGGACTGGCAATTCCTAGGGAAAATATTAAAAGCATCTCCACTGGATGAGGTCATTGTGCATGTCACTACTTGACTATTACAAATGGATCTGAATTAAGAATATTATTTCATCCAATGGTACAAAATACCCCACCTCCATCAAAAGATTTTATTTATGGCTTAAAAATCCTCTAAACTTTCCATAATACATGAAGGTAGATTTTAAAATATATACACATATAAATACAGAGAGACATATATTTGATAGTAACTAAAGAGAATACCTCAGAATTGTGCACCATTTTCTTTTGAGCCATTTCTGTCTCCTTCTGTTTGCAAAGATGACTGCTCAGAATTCCATCTTGTAATATTCTGGCATTTTGTTCTCTAGAAAGATTTCTCTGGGCATCATTTCGTTCTTCTATAACCTAGAGATACATTTCATTGAATTGGACTCTAACAACATATCAAAAAAAAAAGAAAGAAAAAAAAAAATGTGTAATAACAGGAAAAAAGCCTATTAAATAAGGGTTTATGTATCACATAAACTATTCAAATTTTAACTGCCTAAACTGACAGTTAAGTGGTTAAGGCACTGCTAATGAAAAACCACCACTCGTCTATCAGTTTGTCATCTGTCAGTTTGTCATACTGTGGTAGCTGGTGTGGTGGCTTGTATGGCTGGAGGCTATGCCACCAGTATTTCAAATACCTGCAGGGTCACCTATGGTACACAGGATTCAGTGGAGCTTCCAGACTAAGAGAGACTTGAAGAAGGAAGCGGCCATCCACTTCTCAAAGAATTGGCCAGTGAAAACGTAATGAATATCAGTGAAACACTGTCTGATATAGTACTGGAAAACTCTATGAATAGTCCTGAAACACTGCCTGATACAGTGCTTGAAGACGAGCCCCCCCTCAGATCAGAAGTCACTCAAAATATGACTGGGGAAGAGCTGCCTCCTCAAAGTAGAGTTGACCTTAATGATATAGATGGAATAAAGCTTTAGATACTTCCATTTTCTGATGTGGCACGACTCAAAATGGGAAGAAAGAGGTGCAAACATCCATTGATAATTGGAACACGCAATGTACAAAGTATGTATAATGTAAGAAAATTGAAAGTTGTCAGAAATGAAATGGAACATATAGAGATCAATATCCTAGGCATTAGTGAGTTGAAATGGACTAGTCTGGGCCATTTTGAATCAGACAACCAGATGATCTACTATGCTGGAAAGAAAAAATTGAAGAGGAATGGCACGGTATTTATTGTCACAAAGAATGTTTCAAGATCTATCCTGAAGTACAATGTTGTCAGTGATAGGACAATATCCATATGTCTGCAAGGAAGGAGGAACTCTGGTGGCCTAGTGTCTAAGGCATCTGACTGCTAACAAGAAGGCTGGTGGTTCAAATCCACCAGCCACTCCTCGGAAGGAAGGTTGAGCAATCTACTTCCATAGCGACACTGACTCAGAAACCCAAGGAGGGGTCGCTATAAGTCAGATCCAACTCGACGGCAGTGGGTGGTGGTGTGGTTTGACCTAAAGGAAGACCAGTTAATATTACTATTATTCAAATTTACACACCAACCACCAAAGCCAAAGATGAGGAAACTGAAGACTTTTACCCACTTCTGCAGTCTGAAATTGACCAAACATGCAATCAACATGTGTTGATTATCACTAATGATTGTAATGCAAAAGTTAGAAACAAAGAAGGATCACAGGTAGTTGGAAAATAAGGCCCTGGTGATAGAAATATCGCTGGAGATGGCATGATGGAATTTTGCAAGACCAACGACTTATCCATTGCAAATACCTTTTTCCAAAAACATACACAGTGGCTATACACGTGGACTTCACCAGATGGAATACTCAGGAATCAGATCAACTGCACCTGTGGAATACTGTCATACTGTGGTGTGATGGAGAAGCTCAATATCTTCAGGCAAGACAAAGCCAGGAGCTGACTGTGGAACAGACCATCCATTGCTCATAAGCAAGTGCAAGATGAAGCTGAAGAAAAAATTTTAAAAAGTCCACAAGAGCCAAAATATAACCTTCATTACATTTTACCTGAGTTTAGAAACTACCTAAAGAATAGATTTGGTGCACTGAACAACAATGACCAAAAACCCGACAAATTGTAGGATGACATCAAGAACATCATACACAAACAAAGCAAAAGGTAATTAAAAAGACAGGAAAGGAAGAAATGACTAAAATGGATGTCAGAAGAGACTCTGAAACTTGCTGTTGAAAGGAGAGTAGCTAAAGCAAATGGAAAAAATGACAACATAAAAGAGCTGAACAGAAGATTTGAAAGAGCAGCTTAAGAAGACAAAGTCAATTATTATAACGAAATGTGCAAAGATCTAGAGTTAGAAAACCAAAAGGGAAGAACATGCATGGCATTTCTTAAGTGGAAAGAACTGAAGAAAAAATTCAGGGCTCAAGTTGCAATACTGAAAGACTCTATGGGTAAAATACTGAATGATGCAGGAAACATCAAAAGAAGATGGAAAGAATACACAGAATCACTATACCAAAAAGAACTGGTTGATGTTCTTCCATTTCCTGGGATGGCATATCATCAGGAACCAATGGTTTTGAAGGAAGATGTCAAAGCTGCACTGAAGGAATTAAGGAAAAACAAGACTCCCCAGGAATTGATAGAATATGCATTGAGATGTTTCAACAATCAGATGCTGCACTGGAGACATTTACTCATCTATGTCAAGAAATTTGGAAGACAGCTACCTGGCCAACTGACTGAAAGAGATTCATATTTGTACCCATTCCAAAAAAGGTGATCCCAAAGAATGTGGAAATTATTGAACAATATCACTAATATCACACACAAGTAAAATTTTGCTGAAGATAATTCAAAAATGGTTGCAACAGTGTACTGACAGGGTACTTTCAGAAATGCAAGCTGAATTCAGAAGGGATATCACTGCTGTTGTCACATGGATGTTGGCTGAAAGCAAAGAATTCCAGAGAGATGTTTACTTGTGTTTTACTAGCCATGCAAAAGCATTCTACTGAGTGGATCATGACAAGATATTAATAACATTGAGAAGAATGGTAATTTCAGAACACTTAACTATGCTCATGAGGAACCTATACATGGACCTGTAGGCTGTTGTCCGAACAGAACAAAGCAATACTTCAAGGTTTAAAATCAGGAAGGAAGTGCATCAGGGTTGCATCCTTTCACCATGCTTATTCAATCTGTATACTAAGCAAATAAGCCGAGAAGCTGGACTGTATGAAGAAGAGCACGGCACAAGGATTTGAAGAAAACTCATTAACAACCTGTTATACATAAATGACACAACCTTGCTTGCTGAAAGTGAAGATGATGTCAAGCACTTACTGATGAAGATTAAAGACTACAGTCTGCAGTATGGATTACACCTCAAAATAAACAAAACAAAAATCCTCGAAATAAATGGAGAAAAGACTGAAGTTGTCAAAGATTTCACATTACTTGGTTCCACAATCAACATCAATGGAAGCAGCCATCAAGAAATCAGACATTGTATTGCATTGGGCAAATCTGCTGCAAAAGACCTCTTTCAAGTGATGAAGAGCAAAGATGTCTCCTTGAAGACAAAGGTGCATCTAACCCAAGCCTCATACACATGTGATAGCTGGACAATGAATAAGGAAGACTGAAGAAGAATTGATGCTTTTGAGTTGTGGTGTTCATGAAGAATCCTGAAAGTACCATGGACTGCCAGAAGAACTAACAAATCTGTCCTGGAAGAAAGCCAGAATCATCCTTGGAGATGAGAATGGCCAGACTTCGTCTCACCTACTTTGGTCATGTTGTCAGAAGGGACCATTCCCTGGAGAAGGATATCATGCTTGGTAAAGTAGAAGGCCAATGAAAAAGGGGAAGATCTTCAATAAGATGAACTGACACAGTAGCTGCAATGATGGGCTCAGGTACAGCAACTATTGTGAGGCTGGCACAGGACCAGCAGTGTTTCATTCTGTTGTACAAAGGGTTGCTGTGAGTCAGAGTCGACTCGACAGCACCTAACAACAACAATAAAAGATTAATGGTTTGAACCTACCAACTTCTCTGCAGAAGAAAGATGAGGCAGTCTGCTCCACTGAAGATACACACCCTTGGACACTCTATGGCGAAGTTCTACTATGTCCTATAGGGTCGCTAGTAGTCAGAATTGACTTGATGGCAGTGGGTATCACAATCTCATGAAAAGGACCTCTGGTGGTGGGCACATTTTGATGAGATGGATTAATATTTTGCTGCTATGCAGCCACTCAGTATAAAAAAGTTTGCTTCCAGGAAGATTTATATTCTTGGAATGAATATAAATCTATGGAGCAGTTCTACTCAGCTCTGAATGGTCACTCTGAGTCAGAATAAACTTTGGTTTGGGTTTGGTTTGTTTTATCATAATCTCATAGCTGTTGAACCTATTTTTTAACATAAAAAATGCCAAAATTAGCATTTATGTTTATGATTACACTCAATTTACCTTCAATTTCTTCATTCACAAAACACATCCTGAGTACTAACTATATGCCAAAAATGCCAATAAATTAATTGATTTAGCTATAAATATTATAGTTCATATTTAGGAGGTAAAAACATTTTTGGTTTATTTTAGACAATATACATTAAATCAAAGGGCCATCATAAATAATATTAATGAAATAATGATAAGAAATCTTTACTAAAGATTAATTTACCTGATTCAGATTACTTCTTACAGTCCTCAATTCCATATCTCGGGTTCTAAGAGTGAGTTCAAGTTGTTGTTTCATTTCAATTTCTTTACTAAATTGCTCTTCTTTCCTTCTTAATTGATCTCTAATTTTTTCATACAATATATCAGCATTTCTTCTCTTTTCTTCTTCTTGTTTTAAAGTAAATCTGCATTTAGACATGTTTATTTTAAAATTCATTTTTTTTAGAAAATAAAAAGTTCACTTTGTGCTCTGGCTCTTTATATGTTAATTTACTATGCAGTTTATGAAATTTATGTTTTTGGATATTTTTTCCTTCCCAGTTCTCCTATTTTTCTCATTTCAATCTCTTTTAAAAGTAATACATTCTTAAAAGGTTGCAATTAAAGGATATACTGTTGTTTTGTTTTGTTACAAGTAACTCTGGTAAACATGGGAAAGGAATTTTGAAATTATTCAGTAAAATTAGAGTTAAAATTATCTTTAGTTCCTACATACCACATAGGTATAATTACCTCTCCATTAAAAAAACCCACTGCTGGCAAGTCAGATCCGACTCATAGGGACCCTTCCTTGGGTTTCCGAGGCAGTATGGAAGAAGACTGCCCAACCTTCCTTCCAAGGAGTCAATGGTGGGTTTGAACCGCCAGCCTTCGGGTTAGCAGTCAAATGCCTTAGGCACTACACCACCAGAGTTCTTACTTCTCCATTAGGATACATAATTTACAAGTTAACTAGTTAACAAGAGACATTGTTGCTTAAAGTTTATAAATTCACTAGAAACAAAAATTTAAGCATTTCACAAAGATGAAATATTACAGATGTCCCCAAAAATTATTTACAGTGTAAGATAGCACCTTCAAGTGTCTTTCACACAAAATACTGCATATTATATTATAATCCAAGACTAGGCTCAAAAAAACAACAAAAAAGCCCTAAATGCCATGGAGTCAGTCCTGACTCACAGAGACCCCTCCTTGGGCTTCCAAGGTGGTATCTCTATGGAAGTAAATTGTCCAATCTTCCTTTCTAGGAGTGGCTGGTGAGTTTGAACCACCAGCCTTCTGGTTAACAGTCAAATTCCATAGGTAGTCTAATTATATGTTACCTCACAATTTTTATACTTCTTCTTTCATAACACTTTAAACTTCTATCTTGTTGATTATTATTGATCTTATTAATCCTCTTTAAATCCCTTTGGAACAAGATAGGATACACAGTAATTAATTAAACAATCAAGATTAATACGTGCTTTCAACAAAGAACTTTGAATTAATTGTACCTATGTATAAGAGAAGCTCTGGTAGCATAGTGCCTAAGGCACTTGACTGCTAACCAGAAGGCTGGCAGCTCAAACCCACCAGCCACTCCTCGGAAGGAAAGTTGGGCAATCTACTTCCGTAGTGATACCACCTTGGAAACCCAAGGAGGGGTCGCTATGAGCCAGGTCTGACTCAACGTAACAACAAAAATAACACATATAAGAGAACCCTATGGGGCAGTTCTATTCTGTCTTACATGGTCACTGTGAATGAAATTCAACTCTAGGGCAAAGGGTTTAGTTTATGTATGAGAAAAAGGTTGAATAAAATACTCTATAATCATTTTCCATTTTGCTTTTCTATGTACATGTTAAAAACAGAACTGCATACATTTTTAAAAAATCATTCTAGTTTGAGAAAAATAGCCATTTTCTACTCTGGTGGTGGAAATGGAAGTTAATATAAACTTTGTCAAATACAATTTACAAGTATGGATGAAAGACCTTTTTTAAAAGTTTTTCTACTTTAACCAAATAATTCTGTACTGAAGAATTTATTCAAAGTAAACCATGAGAAATGGAGAAAAGCATTTATATATAAGATGTTACTCACAGGACTTATTACAGTAGAGAAAAAAGAAAAATAACCCAAAATTCAATTTGTTAAATAAATAATGAGATTTACATATGGTGGACTTCCATATGGCCACTGAAAGTATGATTTATAATTTAATTATAAGCACAACTATTCATTATTAGGGACTTACTTATCACTTCAAGAATTTCATACTTCACAGGACTAAGAATTTTCCTCCTCTATAAAATCCCAAAAGCTAAGTTAGCAACGACAAAAGTTCTCCTACATATCTATAGCATAAAAGTAAGTAATTCAAACATTTCTATAAAACTAAGATTTTATACCTCAAACTGCAGAGTTCTCGTTCCCATTCCACTTTTTGATGCTCTAATTGTGATTTTACTTCTTTTGTTTCTGATAACTCCTTTTGCAGTCGACTAACCTTATCTTCCATTTTTTTATTTTTTCTTGTAAGTAGTTCACAATGATTTTTTTTTAGTTTTATTAATCTCTCATAGGAAAGAATTGTATCCTGGATTTTCAATAGACTAACAGAATCTGTATCAGGGAGAAAATGAAGATAGAGATAATAATATGAGTAGTTTTGTACATAAAGTCCCATTCATTTTCACACTCACTCATTCATATATTGATCAAATATGTACTGAGTATCTACAATGTGGAAGACATTATACTAAGCTCTGTAGATGAAACAAAGAAGACTCCTACTTTTGTTTATCTCAATGCCTACAAGAAGAGAGAGACAAATAAAATGGTAACAATGAATTCAGAGACTCTTAAAAAACAGAGTTCTATAATCACATAAGAAAATATAATTGAGAATCAGCCCAAGGAAAATTTGACTGAGCAAGAGATGCCTACACTGAGAACTGAAGGTTGATCTGAAAGTAGTTAAGGAAAGGGAAGGAAGAACATTCTAGACAGTCTACATAGCATGTGCTGAAGATCTATGGCAATTCACTTCCACCAAGATGTAGTAACATGTACTGATTTACCTTCTTACCTGAAATGATCAAAAATGGAAAAAGACAAAATACATTAAACAGTAATTTTTAAGACACTGAACTTCAGACAATGAATGATGACAATAATCCATGAAAGATACAAAAGAGATGAAGCCTTATAAATGCCCTGCTTATTTCCCTCAGAGAGTTTCCAGGACATGCACAGGGAGAAGGAACTGAGGTGGAATCTAGCAGACTCTTTGAGTTTAAGTTATGAAGCTAGGCAGCTGGAAAAACCAAGAGAGATAGAGATCAAAGGTTAGAACACCAGAGAGGAGAGACCAATATAGATAGAGAACTCTAGAGGGTCCCCCTTGGGTATTGACCAGAGTAATGAACAGTGCATGAATATGAAGTAACTACTGAAGGTAGAAAACAAAAACATTTGAAAAGATTAGATTAAATGGTGCCTATGTTCACACAGGGCCAGGATTAGTGTCTATTTCTACTAGCCAGACTACAAAAACTCTCATAATTCACAGGAAACTTGAGTAGAGCATTCAGAAATTTCTTGCCTTAGTGGTAGGGAATAATTGGTCTTGGGCTGAACACTGCTCTGGATCCACCTGCCAAATCATAAAAGCAAAACCTGAAAGGATCAAACCATTTATAAGTAACCATATCCTAAAGGAAAGTTCAAGAATTATTGCTGTTGTTATTATTTGCCCTCGAGTCGACCTGACTCATAGCAACCCCTCCTTGGGTTTCTGAGGCGGTATCACTACGGAAGTAGATTGCCCAACCTTCCTTCCAAGGAGTGGCTGGTGGGTTTGAACCGCCAGCCTTTTGGTTAGTAGTTGCAGTGTAGTAAATTACTTTGTGTGGCTTTTCTACCTGTAAGTCTTTGTAAACTACAAGATGGGATTTGCTATGAGCAACTGAGGAGCTCCTAATTGCTGAAGGTGTCCACCTGGAGTATTTCTGTTGGGAGTGGCACAAAACAATGTTCTGGGAGGTGCCCACTCTCTCTCAGGTGCTTAAGAGTTCTGATGCTATGATTGGCTAGTTTGACCACCCTGCCGGGCTCAAAAGGAGGCCTCCTAGAATGCTCTCTGACTGCTGGTTCAGGAAGACATGCTGCCAAAAGAGACACGCGCCCCTGAAAGAGACACGTGCTGCTGGGAAAGAGACGCAAGAGACACGCATTGCTGAGTGAGACACCGAGGGACCAGCGCTGCTGGGAAAGAGACTGTGAGAGACTGTTGGCTGAGGAACAGTGGGCTGGGAGAGAGACTGAGCGTTCTTCCTGAACCTGAGTTGTAGCCTGGTGCTTCCCTAATAAACCCCGTAATTCGTGAGTTCCGTGTGGCCACTGCAGTGAATTATAGAACCCAGGAGAGAGGTAGCGGGTTCTTTGCAAGGAACGGTTGGAGAAAGGGCTGGAGGGACATAGCATGTCTGGCATGGCAGGAATAGGCCTTGGGTTATTGCTGGTAATCCTGTCTTCCTCTTGTTGGGTTCTAGGAGGTCAGAATATGAGGCCTCCTTGCCATTTTAGCAGTAGTCAAGTGCCTTAGGCACTATGCTACCAGAGCTCCCATGTTGTTGTTGTTTGCCGTCGAGTCGGCCCCAACTCATAGCAACCCATACTTGGGTTTCTGAGGCAGTATCACTATGGAAGGAGGCTTGCCCAACCTTCCTTCCGAGGAGTGGCTGGTGGGTTTGAACAGCCAGCCTTAGAGCTCCCATAAGAATACAAAAATATCCAGCACCCAACAAGATAAAATCCATAATGGCTGGCACCCAAAGATTATCAAATATGCAATGAGGAAGGGTGGGAAAAAAACATTTAAAAAAAAACAAAAAAAACTCACTGCCATCAAGTCGATTCGACTCACAGCGACCCCTCCTTGGGTTTCTGAGGCTATAGCTCTACGGAAGGGGATTGCCTGGTCTTCCTTCCAAGGAGTGGCTGGTGGGTTTGAACCGTCAGCCTTCTGGTTAGCAGTGAAATGCCTTAGGCCCTATGCCCTCGAGCTCCAATCAAGTGAAACTGACCCAGAACTATCATGGATATTAGAACTGGCAGAGAAGGCAATTAAAAGTTATATCTGTTTTCTGTATGTATAAAGAGTTAAGTAGAGAAATAAAATTTATTTTTCAGAAGACCAAAGTCAAGCTAGTAGAAATGCAAAGTACAATGTCAGAGAAGAAAAATACACTGGATGGGAATAAAAGCAGATTAGACATTGCAAAAGAAAATATTAGTAAATATGAGGTATCACTGTCCAGTGGGATAACTGGAAGTGGCTAATAAACACGTTCCTAAAGAGGTGGGGAAAGTGACAGAAAAAAGTATTTGAAGGAAAAAATAGCCAAAATTTTTCCAAACTTAAGGAAAACTACAGCCATACAGACCCATATAGATTTGTAAACCCAAGCACAGAAAATTGAATACAACAAACACCAAGGCATAGCACAATCAAATTGCTAAAACTAGTCATAAAGAGAAAATCTTCAAAGCAGTTAGAGAAAGACATGTTATGTACTGAGGAACTAAAAGATAAGGATGAAATGAGATTTCGTGTCAGAAACATGCAGTTTACCTAGTCAGTTATACCTCACTAAAGCTTTTGAAAACAAAAAGCTCTACTGCAGGAACAAACATCTAAGGAAGTGGCTAGGACACAGAGGGGAAAAAAGGACATGAAATGATTAAAGTGAAGGATTTTGGTCTTTGACCTTATAGCAAAAAATGACTGCTGGGTTTTTTAAGCAAGGACAATATATGTTCAGATATGAGTATTTACAGTTATGGCTGCAGTATAGACCAGGATTTGGGGACATGGGGAAAACAGGCCTGAGGTTATTACAGTATTCCAGGCAAAGAAGAAAAGTAAAGTCAACAAAGACAGGAGGTGTCATTCACATTGAGCAAAGTCTCAAAGCTCTGCAGATGAGAGTGTACAACAGCTCTCATTCTATTTTAATAGTAAAACTTATTTCTGAGATGAACAGCACTATATACATCATTGCTCAATGGTGCAGTGCTAAACAAGGTGCCCATACATTATTATATCCACTGCCATCGAGCCGATTTCAACTCATAGCATCCCCAATTGGGCTTCCAAGGCTATAAATCTTCATAGAAGTAGATTGCCTCATCTTTCTTCCACAGAGCAGCTGGTGGGCTGAAACCACCAACATTCTGGTGAGCAGCCATATATTTTACCCATTATGCCACCAAAGCTCCTTATATATTACTACAGTACACATGAAAAGGCTATTTATACAATGATCCTACCTTTACAATCCATTCCAAGTTGTTCGATTAGCAACATAGGATTCTTATGACTAAAGTTAGACAATACGCAATCCTCTGAAGCTGTTTCAGATGACTGAGATAAGTCATCAAGGTCATCCATGCAATCAATCTGCTTTTGGACCTATAAAATAAATAATGCTATGTCCCCCAAATATTTATAGCATATACTAAGCTTACAGAGGTAGTAAATATCCATCCATCTTTTCTATATGAGCAAAATCAAACATCTTAGTAAAATTAATTTTACTTCTTAAAATAATTAATTTTTGTCAAAAAGATACCTTTATCAAAAGCTACTGTTTCTACATCACTTTCTCAAATTAAATTTCTTTCATTTTAAAACAAAAGATTTTCTAATTTTCCACTTTACCTTTCATAAATGTATTGCTTCCAACTACAGAATAACAATTTTAATAAATTATTTTTTTTACAATACCTTGCTCTTTTCATCACATATTTTCTTTGTAGTCCTATAAAACAAAAAATTCATTTTAGGCAAATATTTAATATGTCAAATACAAAGAATATCAAACACTGTCTTATATATAAAATGTTTGCATTTATAGTTTATTTTTCCTGTTCATAAGAAAGTTTACAGGTAATTTAGAATAAAATTATTTTCTACAATGGGAATTAAATTATAAACAGAAAGTAATATTAAAGGACAAAGAAAATATATAAATAATATCATTATTCAAAAGTATTAAATTTATATCAAGTTTTTTGACAGGAAAGCAAAAGGAAAAACAACTTGCATTGCATAATGGGAAGAGATAGGTTGTTTTCTTATTATTTTTAAGGTTTTTAATGGCATGGCACTAAATCTTACTTGGAAATTTTTACTGCACTTAAGTAGTAACATGAGGAAAAACCTTACTTAATAATGAAAATATTAGTTAGCTGTTTGAGGACTACTATGCATTATTCTAAGTACTTTATATTTATAGTCTTAACTCATTTGAATCCTCACAACAATTCTTTGAGGTAGGTAATACAGTAGATATTTTACAAAAGAAGAAACTGAGCCATAGGGAGGCTAGGTAACTTGCTGAAGGCCATAAAGCTAGTTAGCAGACAAGCCTGAATTAAAACCCAGGAATTCTGGCTCCAAAGCAAGTTGTTCACAGTATGCTGATACAATAATATTTATTTTTAAGTTCTTTTAAGTAATAGGATAGTGAATGAAAGAATATTATCATTCCATTTTTGGTTACATATAGTAACTTCTGAATCTTGCAAATATTTTCTTAAATTAAAAGACTTTATAACTAGGCAAAATTGAAAAACTATTTTCAATAAATCTTTCTTTTTTCAAAAGAAACTCATTAATAGGCATTCATTCATCCAACTGTTTGTTTATACATTCAACAAATAGTTACAGAGCACAGGATAAGTGTCAACAACAGTTAGGTACAGGGCAAGATGGTTTTGTACTCTGGAACTTTGTAATCCTAAACTAATCTGCAGTAGACTGTCAGCAGTTTATTTCTCCTTTGCTCATACAACAAAATCCTTTCCTTACCTCATAATCTAAACAGTTTTAGATTGATAATCACTGGATAATTTAGAGTACCTTACAGAATCACAGTCATTCATGACCGTCAAAGCACTGCAATATCTGAATCATCAAGGAATGGTCAAAATCTATTCAGTAGGGCCTAAGGGCTTGCATGTTCAATATTACGTAATTTTTAAAAATCTGCGTATGATAGTATAACTTTAAGTCATTATCTGCATATTCAATTATATGAGAATGTTCCATTATGAAACATTTTGAATGAACAACGTTTTACCAAAAAAACTATGTATGCTAAAAAACAAAAAAAGAAAAGCAAGCATGGGGCGTGGTTAAAAATCAAATAAATTACAAGCATCAAAAAAACCTCACCCAACTAAACATGAATAGAAATGATAAGAACTGTTCCTGTAAATCTTTACAAGATATTGCAGTAAAACCAGCAAGCTTTTTAATACCTAGAAGCGGAAACAAAATTAAATATAATAAACTTGTCTTTCGCTACTGAATCACTTCCATCAGCATACAAACATATTTTAAAATGTTCCAACTCAAAATACAAAATATAACTTTTTTTTTAAAAGAAATGAATTTTATTGAACTATAATTTATCTACAGTGAAATACACAAAACTAAACTGAAATGGGTCAATGCATTTTTTTTTTGCAGTGTTCCCTTCCCTCCCCTCCCACCCCTGGCAACCAACAAAGGTTTTCCTCCATATATAAACCTTTCCTTGACCCTCCCACAACAACAAATACTTTATTTGTCCTTGTGTGATTGACTTCTTTCACTCAGCATAATGTCCTTCAAGTTCATCCATATTATACAGTGTTTTGCAGACTCTAATTATTCTTTAGTGCTGCACAGCATTCCAGTATGTGTATGTACCATAGTTTGGTCATCCACTCTTCCGCTGATGGGCATGTAGTTTGTTTCCATCTTTTTGCTACTGTAAATAGTGCTGTGATGAACATGAGCATGCATGTATCTGTTCCTATCATGGTTCTCACCTCTCTAAGATATATACCTAGTAATGGGATGCTGAGTCAAATACATCTCCAATTCCAACTTTCTACGGAATCGCCATATTGCTTTCCACAGTGGTTGTGTCACTTCACAGTCACAGAAGCAGTGTATAAGAGTCCCAATATCTCCACATCTCCACCAGCATTTGTTATTTTCTGTCTCATTGAACCTTGCCATCAGTGCTGGGGTGAGATGGTATGTATCTCATTGTTGTTTTGATTTACATCTCTCTGATAATGAATGATTGTGAGCATCTTTTCATGTATCAGCTGACCACCTACATATCCTCCTTGGTGAAGTATCTATTCATGTCTTCTGCCCATTTTTAATCGGATTGTTAATTCCCTTGGTGTTGAGGCGCTGGAGTTTTCCATCAATCTTAGAGATAAGTCCCTTGCCAGATATGTAATTATCAGCAAATACGAATTTGTTGCTGTCATTTTCGTCATGTGCTTTTTCATTGTGTTGATTTCCTTGTTCCATATAATTTTCTATGCTGAGCTCGTTTTGTTTATGAATCATGTTATTACTTCCTTCATTTCTATTGTTTTAGCATTTGCTGAATATTTATGCTGGTCTTCTTTTTTATTTTGATGTGAAGGTTTATCATTTTCTTTGAGGTTACCTTGTGATTTATAGTTTTCTTCTCAAGTTTAGAACAGTCTGTTCTATCTTGTAGTTATCTTGACTTCCCTACCATCTAGAAGTTCTGTAACAACAAAGATTCCTCCCCCCCCCCCCTTTTTGGTTTGTAGTTGTCCTCATTTGTCGCTTGGTCTCTCTGGTTCCCTGTTTACAATCTTGTAGGCTTCTTTACACTGGATACTTCCATAGCTGGGTTGGTTTCTGGGTTATATCATCATGTGTGTTAATGGTGAGTTGTTGTTGGCTGTTGTTGCTTCTCTGTCCAAAGGGCTCCCTTTAGCATCTCTTGTAAGGTTGGTCTGGTTTTAATAAATTCCCTTAATTTCTGCTTATCTGGAAATGTCCTAATTTCACCATCGTATTTGAGGGACAATTTTGCTGGGTACATAAATCTTAGTTGGAAATTTTTCTCTTTCAGGGTTTTATATATACCATCCCACTGTCTTCTTGCCTGCATGATTTCTGTTGAGAAATCCGAGCTTAGTCTTATTGGTTGCCCCTTGTAGGTAACTTTTCGTTTTTCCTGTGCTGCTCTCATGATTCTTTGTCTTTGGTTTTGGTAAGTTTGATGGTGATATGTCTTGGTGTTTTTCTTTTGGTGTCTATCCTGTTTGGGGTTCGCTGGACTTCCTGAATGGATATATTCTCATCTTTCATATCAGGGAAGTTCTCTTCCAACAGATCTTGGAAATTTTTCTCAGTGGTTTTATTTTTCTCTTTCTGTTCTAGAATTCCAATGACACGTGGGTTATTCCTTTTGATGGTATCTCACACGAACCTTAGGCTTTTTTCATTTTGTTTTGATCTTTTTTCCGATTGATCCCTTTCCAAAGTATTCAGGTATTTGTCTTCAATCTCATTAATTCTGCCTTCCATTGCATCAATTCTACTTCTTTGCCCTTTCAATGTGTTATCTATTTCTGCCAATTTAGTATAAACCTTCTGGATTTCTATCTGTAGATTTAGAATCATTTCTAATTTTTCATTTATTTTGCCATTTTGTTCTTGTATTTTCTTCCAAAATCTTTCTAGGGTTTTGTCTGTGTTTTCCTTGGTCTGTCTCTCAATCCTTTGAAGATACCTAAATATAATTCTTTTAAATTCCTTATCAGGGAGTTCCAATGCTGCATCTTCCTCAGGGACTGTGTTTTGGGTCTATATTCTGGTCCCTTGTTTCTCCTGCTTTATCTTGCTTCTTTGTGTGGACTGTGATGATCTGTTGTCTCCGAGGCATTGTGACGTTTTTGTGTTTATATTTGTGATTATAAACACAAATATATTATTTTGTTAAATTTTATATATTTATATTGTATATTATATTTGTTTATATTTTGTGATTATATTTGTGTTTATATTGGTGATTATATGTTGGAGTGACTTGCCCACAATTTTCATTTTGTTTTGTTTGTGTGTTATCTATGCTATACTCCTCTATTTACTAGTTGACAGCACTTATACACTCACCACCTGTCTCCTTTCCTATTGTCAGCCTTTCGTATGTCCTTGCCAACCCTGGCAAATAAAGCCTGTTCTTAGCTCCCTGGAATCCAAATGAGAATGCTATCACTTTAAAATCCAAAATGGTAGCCACTTGTAAACATTCAAAATAGCTGCACCCTCAGTCACTTTAAATATCCAAGATGGCCACCACTTGTAAACATTCAAAATGGCTATGCCCTTGGTCACTTTAGATATCCAAAATGGCTGCCACATGTAAACAATCAAAATGGCTGCATCCTCTGGACAGCAGAAAGTCCACAGCTCAGGTTATCTCCCTCCTTGCTGTTTCCCTTCCTAGTCATAGACCACCAGAGCAGTTGTCCCTGCAGCCCTTGGTTACCAGGACTGATCTTTAGGTCAATTCTCAGGTCCCAATGCCACTTGGAAATATTCAGGCTGTTAGTCTCGTCAGAGTAGCTGACAGTCCACAGCTCCACCCGTCTCTGTACTCACTGTTTTCATTCAAGTTTTTCCACTATTTGGTGCCTAATCCACTTCTGTATAGTTTCTTTCAAAGCTCAGGGTTCCAGGATTATCTTCTGGATCTCTGTCAATCGGTTTTTCTTTTCTTTGTTGAGGAGGGTCTGTGTCGCTTGTCTGCCTATTACTCCATCTTATTGGAAGTCAAGAAAGCTAATTCTTTTAAACCCTATTGTCTTACTCTATTATCACCCAGTTCTCTATTGCTTTTCTCAGCAAAAATGTCTACAATTATCCATTGCACTTGGCTTCCATATCTGCCATTTACTGAATATGCTCCGTGTCAAAGTCACTTATCTTCATCTTAATGAACTTTCAGCAGCATGTGAAATAGTTTGGTATCCTTGCCTTGGCCTGGACATTATACTCGCCTATTTCCAGAAAAAGTAATCAAAAACATTCCTTCACAGGGAAATAAAGAATGTAGATCATTTACCTTCCTTCTTCTTGACCTATTTCACTCAAACTGCTGTCATCATTCACTTGTAAAACACCAGTTAGCAAATCAGCTTTCTCCAACATCGGTGTAACCGCAGATTCTTTTGAGGTCCAGTTTTTACTTTCATATGTCTTTACTTCCTTCATAGATAAGGCAGGATCACTACTTTAAAAATACATAAAAAGACAATAGTTCATAATAATTCTACTGACAAACATAAAAGAACAATATTGTAAAATTCTAATTCTTCCTCATCTTGATTCATTCATTCATGCAAAAAACAATCATGAAGTACAAACTATACACAAGGAAATACACCTTCCCTGCACTGAAAGGTGGGTAAATACACAATAATGATACAATGTGATAAGAGCTGATATATGAGAACTTATTATTTTGAGCACAGGGAAGGCACGACAGAAGAGGAAAAACAGAGGAGCTCACCAGGTAAAGCAGTACGAGAAAACCATTCTACCGAGAGATTAGAATTGAGCACAAACATCACACGTGGCATCTACAATGTTTCCAAATACTTGAAAGGAAAAGTGTAAAACACATGAGAGTAAGTAGTAGGACATAAATCAGAGAAGAAATTTGGAAAACTTCTGATTGCTACATTAAGTAAGAGTCTGGAGCTTACAGCCTAAAAGCAATAGATTCAGACAGAGGAGTAAATTACATTTGTCCTATATTTTTGGTTTTGCTTTTTAAATATAATAATGGTTAGCTGAAAGGAAGCTTTAACAATAGGATGAGCCACATTAATATTAAAGAAGAAATCAGGAAAGTATCTTGGAGGAGAAACAGCTAATTTTAAAAATAACTATAAGCCATAATATATGGATTAAATAGTACTATCTGATCTGAAAATAAAATGACTTAGTAACTTTCCTATACTTTTATAGCTTACTATATAAACTTAATATCAAAAGCTGGAGTTATCAACAGAAAATTGTAATTAGTTTTTTATTATCATATTTATTATATATTTATTAATATCCACATAAATTTACAAAGAAACTGAAAATTCCCACCAGAGATTATCATTTTGGGAGTTAAGAATAAGGCCCTATGAACTCTCACTGCCGTCGAGTCGGATCTGACTCATAACAACCCCTCCTTGGGTTTCTGAGGAAGTGTCTCTAAGGAAGTAGATTCCCCAATCTGCCTTCTGAGGAGTGGATGGTGGGTTTGAACTGCCAGCCTTCTGGTTAGCAGTTAAATGCCTTAGGCACTACAGCACCAGAGCTCCCAAGGCCCTATGAATACAAAAAAAAAATAAAAAATCTAAACAATTACTAAAAATAAGAAACTAAACAATTACTGAAAAAAAGAGAAAGAAACGAAGTTATATTGACAATTCTATTAGTTAAAACTAAGCATCTAAAAGAAGAGGGATCTTCTAAAACAAATTATTAAATAATTCCTCTTATAGCAAACTTAAAAAATAAGCCCACAAACCTAAACTAAGAAATACTTTTCATTTTGAACATATTGATGAAAATATTTTTAACCAGAAAATATCTGGTCATCAGAGTAAAAGACGTCATCTCAAACTTAGGAAAACACTGACTCATCTGTAAGCCATGGTAACAAGTAGCCATCAGAACCAGTTTTAAATCTGTTCAATCAATCAACAACCACTGGCCTCACTCACCAACCAATCCATATCAGCCCTTTGCTTCTAAATGACAATCAGGGACAAACTCACTCCAATAAATATGGGGTCCCAATCAATTAACAACAGTCTTATCCAAGTCACCACAAATAATCACACTGTTACTTATAATGTCACCCTACTTAATGCCTCTATCTGCTAATCCTGAAACTCCTCTCTTCCCAAAACCCCACATAAGATCAGCAGCCTGCTCTGTTAAAAAATACTGTTCCTAACCAGTGTAGTATTCTCATACTATCATAAGCAATAAATTCTAATCTTTTTTTTTTTCCTTCAGATTTTGAGGGCTCCTTATCCTTTGGCAAAAACTATGGAAAGTCTTATAATAATAATTTTTCTTCATCGTATTTTATTTTTCATAATAAAATACAAATGAAGTTGACTATTCCTTTGATGCATTTTACCTTATCTTTATCACAAACACCAGTTACAGGACAATCACAGCTAACATCATACTCAATGGCAAAAGACTGAAATCTTTCTTTTCTGCTTTCACCACCCTTTCTGCTTTCACCACTGCTATTTAACATTGTCCCAAAAGTTCTAACCAGAACAATTAGGCAAGAAAACAAATAAAAAGCATCCAAATCAAAAAAGAAGTAAAATTGCAGATTATAGACCCTATGTAGAAAAAAGCCCAAAGATTTCACTAGAAAGCTACAAGCGTTAATAAATAAATTCAGCAAAGATGCAAGTTTGCAACATGCAAAAATTAGTTTTGTTTCTACACTCTGGCAATGAATAGTACAAAAGGAAATTAAGAAAACAATTCCATTTACAATAGCACCTAAAAAAGTAGCTAAGAATAAATTTAACCAAGGAGGTAAAAGTCTTGTTCACTGTCAACCATAAAGCATTGCTGAAAGAAATCAAAGGAAACTCAAATAAATGGAAAGACATCACCCTACCCAAAGCTATCAGTATAGTCCCTATCAAAATTTCAAGAGCCTTTTTTGGCAAAAATGGAAAAGCTGATCTTTACATTTAAAAATGGATTTCAAAAAAAAAAAAATGGATTTCAAGGAGTCCTGAATAGTCAAAAATAATCTTGAAAAAGAAGAAAAAAAGTAGGACTCACACTTTCCGATTTCAAAATATACCATAAACCTCCACCACCACCAGCTGCTGTCCAGTTGACTCCCACTTGTAGCGACCTCATGGATTTCAGAGAACAACTGTGTCCCACAGGATTTTCAACTGGAAACAGATTGCCAGGCCTTCCTTCTAAGGTACCTCCAACCTTGCAACTGGCAGCTAAATGTGTTAACTGTTTCTACCACCCAGAGATTCCACTACAAAGCTACATACAGTGTTCGTAATACTGTGGTACTGCTATAGACACAGAGCAAACAGAATACAGAGTCATGAAATAAACCCATATATGAACGACCAATTAATAATAATTTTTGACAAAGGTGCCAACTTCACTCAATGATAAAAGAATAATCTTTTCAACAAATGGTGCTGGGCCAACTGGATTTCCAAATGCATAGAAGATGAAGTTGGACCCTCCCTCACACCAACAATGAAAATTAACTAAACATGGTCGATGACCTTCATATAATACCTAAAATCACAAAACTCTTAGAAGAAAACACTGGGGTAAATCTTCAGAACCTTTTATCTCACAAATAGACACACAGCTATGACACCAAAGACACAAGCAAAAAGAAAAACAAATTGGACTTCATCAAATAAAACGCTTCTATATCAAAGGAAATTATCAACAAAATGAAAGATAACTTATAGAGTGAAAATAATTGTAAACCATTTATCAGATAAGCATTTAATATAAAGAAGATTAAATAACTCCTACAACTCAACAATACAAAAACAACCCAAGCAAAAAATGTGCAAATCATTTAAATAGATATTTCTCCAAAGAAGATCTACAAATGGCCAATAAGCACATAAAAAGATGCTCAAAGTCATTTGTAATCAAGAAAATGTTTCTGAAAGCCAAAGTGAGATACTACTTCACATCTACTAGGATGGCTACTATCAGAAAAAAAGGAAAATAACAAGTATTAATGAGGATGTAGAGAAACCGGAAGCCAGCATATTGCTAGAGCCACTCAACCAGGGCCAGCCAAGTTGACACACAAACATAACTACCACAGGTGGCTCCTCAGAAAGGTAAACACAGAATTGTTTTACGATTCTGCAATTCCACTCCTGGGAATATACCCAAAAGAAATGAAAGCAGAAGTTCAAACAGACTACTAATGTTCACTGCAGCATTATTTACATTTGCCAAAAGGTGGAAACAATCTAATTGTCCATCAATAGATGAATGAATTAACAAAATATGCTGCCATAAAGTGGATTCCGACTCATAGCAACCCCCTTTGGGTTTCCGAGGCAGTAAATCTTTATGTAACTAGAATGCCCAGTCTTCCTTCCATGGAGTTGCTGGCAGGTTTGAACCACCAGCCTTCTGGTTATATATTATATAATGGAATATTATATATAATGTATATAATGGAATATTATTCAGCCATCAGAAGGAACAAGGACATAATACATGCTATGAAATGAACCTTGAAATTATTATGCTGAGTGAAATACACCATGCACAAAAAGACAAACATCGTGGGACTTATTTAGAATAGGCAAAAGCAGAGATAAAAAGCACATTAACGGTTACCATAGGCTGATGGTAGGAGGTAAAGTGAGAGTTAGTGCTTAATGGCTGTCTTAGTTACCCAGTGCTGCTGTAACAGAAATACCACAAGTGGGTGGTTATAATAAACAGAAGTTTATTTTCTCACAGTTAAGAAGGGGAGAAGTCTGAATTCAAGTGCTGGCTCTAGAAAGGCTTTCTCCCTCTGTCAGCTCTGAAGGAAGGTCCTAATGTTTCCTGAGCTTCTGCTCCTGGGCAATCATTATGTAGTTTGGTATCTCTCTACCTCATCTCTCCTTGCTAAACTTCCATTCAATCTCTATTATATTCCAAAAGACATGGACTCCAGATACACCCTACACTAATCCTGCTTCACTAACATAACAAAGAACCCTTCTCAAATGGGATTATAACCACATGCATAGAAGCAAGGATTTACAACATGTATAATTTAATCCAAGGAGCTCTGGCAGCATAGCGCCTAAGGTATTTGACTGCTAACCAGAAGGCTGGCGGGTCAAAATCCACCAGCCACTCCTCAGAAGGAAGGTTGGGCAACCTATTTCTGTAGAGATACTGCCTCAGCAATTCAAGGAGAGGTTGCTATGAGACGAGTACAACTTGACGGCATATAACAACAACAATAATGAGAACATAGTTTCTGTTTGGGGTGATGCAAAGTTTTGGTGATGGTTACACAACATTGTGAATATAATTAAAATTTCATATCCACAGAGTCAATTACTACTCAGAGCAGCCAGCCCTACTAGACAGACTAGAACTACCCCATAGGGTTTCCTAGACTGTAACCTTTCCAGAAGCAGAGTGCCAACATCGTTCTCCCATGGAGTGACACATGGATTTGAACTGCCAACTTTTCAGTTAACAGTGAAGCACTTAATCACTGTGCCACCAGGGCTCATTGTGAATACAATGCCACTGAATTGTACACTTAAAAATTACTAAAATGGCAAGACTTCTTATAGATATTTTACAATAAAAAATAATGAGTAGCTACAACATTGAGCTTTTCTCTCTAAATAGGAAAATATTAATAGAAAGTAGATTAGGGAAAAAAAAAAAAAAAACCACTGCCACTGCCGTTGAGTTGGATCTGACTCACAGCGACCCCTCCTGGGGTTTCCAAGGTGGTATCACTACAGCAGTAGATTGTCCAACTGTCCTTCCGAGGAGTGGCTGATGGGTTTGAACGCCAGGCTTCTGGTTAGTAGTCAAATGCCCTAGGCACTCTGCCACCAGAGCTTCCATTAGAAAGAACACACACACTCACACACACACACATATAAATATATACAACAAAAAAGCCAGGTCAACCTGTGGCAGGATGGACTGACATCAAACCTTTTTTCTTTAATACATAATTCTATTTATTTCATTTGTGTTGCTGAGAATAAACACAGCAAAGCATACATCAGTTCAACAGTTTTCACATGTACCATTCAGTGGCAATGATTACATTCCTGAAGGTGTGAACCACTCTCATCTTCCATTTCTGAGTTGTCCCCCTGCATAACGTAAATTCACTGTTCCCTAAGGTTTCTAACTTTTTGATGTTGCTGTTGTCAATGTGATCCCATACAGCTAGCTCTTAAAAGAGCATAATCCTATTAAAAAAAAAAAAAAACCTCACTGCCACTGAGTCGACTGATTACCACTTACAACAACCCTCACTGGGTTTCCAAGGCTGTAAATCTTTACAGAAGCAGACTGCCCTATCTTTCTTCTGCAGAGTGGCTGATGGGTTTGAATCACCGACTTTTTGTTAGCAGCCCAATGCCTTAAGAACTGTGCCATCAAGCCGCCTACAATACTTCAAGGCAGGTATTTTTTAGTACTTAAGCTATTGTTTGGTTTTAAGAAGACTTTGTTGTTGTTATGTGCTGTTGAGTTGGACCCAACTCATAGTCACCCCTCCTTGGGTTTCTGAAGTGGTACCACTACAAAGTAGATTGCCCAACCTTCCTTCCAAGGAGTGGCAAGTGGGTTTGAACTGCCAGCCTTCTGGTTAGCAGTCAAGTGCCTTAGGCACTATGCTACCAGAGCTCCTAAGAAGACTTTAGGGGATATTTTTTGGTTTAAGGTTTAAGGATTATCTCAGGGCTATAGTTTCAGGAGTTCATCTACCCTACATGGCTCCAGGAAGTCTGGAGCCTGAAAATTTGAAATTCTGTATTTCCTCCCTGTTTTGATCAGGATTTTTCTGTATCTCTGGTCAAAATGTTCAGCAATGGTAGCCAAGCACCATCCAGTTCTTGTGGTCTCACTACAGATGAAGCAGTTGTTCATGGAGGCAATTAGCTACACATTCCATATTCCTCCTACTCCAGACTCTTCTCCTTCCTCTGTTGTTACTGGTGAAGAGAACAATCACTGAGCCTTGGATGGACATATGCAAGCTTTTAAGACCCCATCCACTACACATCTAACTAGGATGCAGAAAAGAAAAACTACACATGTTATCAGAACAATAAGCAGGGATGTCCAAATGAAACTATGACCATAAACCTCCAAACTAAGAAACTAGATCCCATGAGGTTTTCGGTTGTACACAGGCAAGCCTCAGCTACTTTTTTTTTTTTTTTTGCCATGGTTATATCACACAAGTACTGCCAATTCAGCTTTTTGAATTTTCACAGATGTACAACTTACTGACAGCAATTACAATAATCAGCTGTGCAACCCTACCTTTAATCATTGCAGTATTTCCATCACTGTAGACTCTCCCTTCCATCCCAGCAACCAAATAATAAACTCTGTTCTATAAATATTTGCCTTTTCTTGTCTTTTAATGTAAGTGAGGTCACACAATATTTGTCCTTTTTGATTGGCTTATTTCACAACTTAACGTCTTCGTGCTCCATCCATGTAGTATTATGCATCAAACACTTTATTTCTCCTACTGGCTTAGCAGTATTCATTGCATGTATGTAACTAACAGATTTTGTTTATCGATTCATCTGATGCTAGGCATCTAGGGTGTTTCCATCTTTCAGCTACTGTGAATAGTCCTGCAAGGACACTGGTGTACTAGTCTCTATTTGAGACTCTCCTTTCAAGTTTTTTGGGTATATAACTGAGGAATCGAATTACATGGGGGCATGGGGGTCATTATGAGTTGGAGTCAACTCGACAGCAGTGGGTTTGGTTTTTGTTTTGGTTTATAGCAGTTATATTTTCATTTTTGTGAGGAACCACCACACTATTATCCACAAGGGCTGTACCATTTTGCATTCAGACCAGCAATGGGTTAGGGTTCTAATTTTCCCAGATCATCACCAATATTTGTTATTTTCTGGTTTTTGTTTTTTGTTATGTTTTTTTAAAGTCTTAGCCCCCCTCATGGTTCTGAAATGGTATCTCACTGTGGATTTGATGTACATCTCTCTGATAGCTAACAACCTATGTTTGGTGGCCATCTCAATTTCCTCTTTAGTGAAATGTCACTGGTGAATTCAAGTCTTTGGTCCACTTTTTGACTGGGTTATTGTCTCTCTTGTTGTTGCAGTTGTTAAGATGTGGAAGTTTTACATGCATTTTGGTTAACTGGACACCTGTTGGACATGTTCCTGAAGACATTCTCCTAATCAGTAGCTTATCTTTTCACTTTTTTGGTAAAGTCTTTTGATGAACAAAAGTTTTTAATTTTTATGGTTCCTATTTATTTCTTTTGTCTTTTGTTATAATAGTAGATAGTATATTGTAGAAAGCGAGGTCTGAGCATTGCACCTGCTTTTTCTTCTAAGATTTTATAGTTTTATTTTGCAAATTTAGGTATTGTCATGGATCGAACTGTGTATTCAAAAAACCTATGTCTACTTGGTGGGGCCATGATCCTCAGTGGTTTGTCAGTTATGTAATGATGGAATCATCCCCCTATGGTGTGATTAGCCAACCAGTTGTAAGGAGATTAGGAGGAGGATGCAACACCCTTACTCAGGTCATAGCCCTGATCTGATGTATATGGGGAGTTTCCCTGGGTTGTGGCCTGCATCATCTTTTATCTTACAAGAGATGAAAGGAGAGAAAACCAAGTAGAGAGGAAGGGACCTGACCACCACAATGAGAGAAGAGACAGGAGCAGAATATGTCCTGTGGACAAAAGAGCCTGATACTGAGAACTTCCGAGACCTAGGGGAAAAATGATACCAAGACACATGGAGATCTTCACAGAACACTGGGCCCACAAATACTGAAAGGAGACAAGCATCTTCCTCCATAACCAACAGAGAGAGAAATTACTTCCCGAAGAACCACTACCCTGGATTTAGACTTCTAGCCTTCTAAACTGTGGGAGAATATATTTACATGTTAAAGCTGTCCACCTGTGGTATTTCTTATATCATATCTAGTTAACTAAGTAAAATCCTTAATCCATTTTGAATTTATTTTTGTGTATGGTGTGAGGAATGGATGATGCCTTTTTTTTTTTGGCATGTGTAAATTTCATTTTCCCAGCACCATTTATTGAAGAGACTTTTCTCTTCCCTTGGACTTAGCTCCCTTGTCAAAAAACAGGTGACCACTGATGTGGGTTTATTCTGGACTGTTAATTTTATTCCATTGGTCTCTGTGTCTACGGTTATACCAGTAACAGGCTATTGTGATTACTGTATACTAGGTTTTGAAATATGGAAGCTTGAGTCCTTCTACTTTGTTCTTTTCTTTTCAACATTGCTTCAGTTATTTGAGGCCTCTTGCCATTCCATATAAAGTTGAAAACTGGTTTTTCTATTTCTGTAAAGGCTGTTGGAATTCTGATCAGAACTACAACAAATCTCTTTATCATTTTGGTTAGTACAAACATCTTAATAACATTAAGTCTTTCAATCCATGAACATGGAACTTCTTTCCATTTATTTAAATCTTCTTTAATCTCTTTCATCAATGTTTTATAGTTTTCATTGTATAAGTCTTATATCCTGTATTTATTCCTAGGTGTTTTGCTCTCTTAAATGCTATTGTAAATGAAATTGTTTCCTTAATTTCCTTTTCAGATTTCTCATTGCTGGTGTATAGAAACCCAACTGATTTCTGTTAACCTGAACTTTGCTAAATTCCTCTATTTGTTCTAGAACGTTTCTTTCTTCTTCTTCGTCTTCTTTTAATTGTGATTTGGGTGAAAATTTACAGAGCAAATTCACTTACCATACAGAAGTTCACATACACTTTGTCTCATGACACTGACCACAATTTACCCCAATGCAACAGCTCCCTTCCCACTTCCTCCCGATAGTAACCTCTTCCCTGTGTCCATCCCTCCATGCATTCATGCCCCCTGAGACATCTTCCTGTGCATAACTGCCCTTCTTTCTCCCATGATTGTTCTCTCCAAGGAGTATATCTACCTCAGGTAAATGTTCAACTCATATGCCTGTCTTTTGTTTGGCTGGAAGCCACAGGTGTGGGTTCAATTCCAGACCTGAAGGGCAGCTCGGGGCCATATTCTTAGTGGTTCTACCAGGCTCTATCAGAGCAGCAAACCTGGTCCCCCCCTTTTTTTCCTCCAAATGATTTTGAGTTTTGTTCCACATTGTTCTTCCTCTCTCTCTAGGATTTCCTACATAGATTCCCCTCAGAGGTAGTTGACAATGGTAGCTGGCCACCCTCTGGTTTCACAGTTGTACAGGCTGCCGATTGCATGATGTACCAAATGCTAAGACTAATTGTTTTCACGAATTTTTGGTTTTCTTCAGTCTTCTTTGCTCTGGACAAGGAGAGACCCATTGTTGCATCTAGATGGCTGCTTGCAAGCTTTTAAGATCCCAGTCACTACTCGCCAAAGTAGGAGGTGGAAAAATGTTTTGTGTAGTATGTAATCCCAATTGAGCTTGATGTCCCCTGCGACTATGGTCCCGAGCCCACAGGTTCAACTCCTTGGTCCCTCTGGGTAGCTGGCTGTGACCAAGAAGTGACTGCAACCTTGTCTCCTGTCAGCTCTACTATACACCTGGGAATTCTAGAACGCTTCTTGTAGATTCTTTGAAATTTTCAATATATAGGAAACGTTTTGTTTGTTTAAGAATTAATCCAGTGTTTAAAAAAATACACATAAGTTAAGCTCCACTCATTCATTCAATAAATATTCATGTATAAAAATTGCTATACCTTTTTCTAGGCACTGAAGATATGGCAATAAACAGACAAATATTCTATCCCAGAAGATGAGGTAACCCAAAATAACAATAACAAAAAAAACAAAACCCACTTCCACTGAGACATTTCCAACTCACAGCAACAAAGCACAGAGCAGAACTGCCCCATGGTGGTTCCAAGACTATAAATCTTTACAGGAGCTTACTGTCACATCTTTCTCCCACAGAGGTGCTGGCAGTTTGGAAACATCAACCATTTGGATTAGCAGCTGTGAAATTAACCACTGAACATCCACACAGATAAAAATACAAAAGATAAATAAGCAAAGTATACAGCATGCCAGAGAAAACTCACGCAGGGAACAGAAATTTGTACAAGTTATAAAGGGAGGCATGGTTAAAATATTAGGACAGCTAGGGAAGGCCTTAGCAAGAAAGTAACTTTTAAGAATTGCATGTATAGGGGAAACAAGCCTAAGGATATCTGGGGAAAAGCATTCCAGGTAAAAGGAAGAACAAGGACAGAGGTCCTGAGACAGGAAAATGCCTGAAGTGCTTAAGGAATAGTGAGTTCAGTGTGAATGCAGCAGAGTGAAAGGGATAGAAAAACAGTTCAAGTCAAAGAGATAACCGGCTAGATCATGTAAGGCTTCCTAGGTCTTAGGAAGGACTTTGGCATCTACTCTGAGTTACATGGGAGAAAATAAGATTTTGCACAGAGAAATGACATAACCTATGTCTATTGTAATAGGGCCACTTTGTGGGGAATTCATGTAAAAAGGGTGTGGTAATTAAGGATGTGTGTCAACCTGGCTGGGCTGTGGATTCAAGTGCCTGGCCACCTGGATGTAGTTATTCCCCATGATGAGACTGTAATCACCTCCATGGTAGAATCTATGAGTGGTTTAGTTGTTACCTTTGGGATATGGCCTGCTTCCAGTATATAAGGAGCAGCTTTGAGAAAAGTCTCCACCTTTTGACAAATTTGGATCCTGCATTTAGCCAAGTTCTCCTCTCCAGTTCCTGGATTTGAACTAGTAGCCTACTGTATGACCTGCTGATCTTGGGATTATGTCATTTTACTTGCCAACCTTGGGTTCATCGGCCTCATCAGCCAGCTGAGTTAAGAGATACCTCAAGGTCCAGTTGACCTGAAGCAAGAGGCAGGTCTGAAGACCAAGGTCGAGGGGATTTCACCCAGCACCTAGTGCTAACATTCTGAATTTGGACTTCGAGCCTCCCTAAACTCTAAGAGAATAAATTCTTGTTTGTTAAAGCCATCCAATGTGGTATTTCTGTTATAGAAACACTAGAGAACCAAAACAAAGGGTTAAACAAACAAAGAGACAATTATGAACTTATTGGACTTATCTAGACAAGAGATGATGGTGACTTGATCCAGGATGTGACTGGCTCGTGGATATATTTTGAAGGTACATGAGCCAAGATTTGCTGAAAAATCTTAAATGTGGGTGTAAGAAAAAGACAAAAGTCAAAGATAACACCAAGGATTTGAAGGAGCAACTGGAGGGGTGGAGTTGTTAATAATTTAAGTAGGAAAGACTATCTCATGGCAGGTATGAGACAGACTATTAGTAGCTTATTTCAAAAGGTCATTAAAAAGACAGGAAAGGAAGACCCAAACGGATGTCAGAAGAAACTCTGAAATTCCCGTTGAATGGAGAGTAGCTAATGCAAAAGGAAGAGATGACAACATAAAACAGCTCAACAAAGCCTATATGACTATGAGAGCAGAAGAACTAGATGGTACTCAGCTACCATTGTCAACCACTTGGAGGGAACTAGATGGTACCCAGCTACCACTGTCAACCACTTGGAGGGGGATCTATGTAGGAGATCCTGGATAGAGTGGGAGAACAATGTGGAACAAAACTCAAAATCATTTGGAAAACAAAGGGGGGGACCAGTTTGCGGGTCTGATAGAACCTGAGGGAACCACTGAGACTATGGCGCCTAGCTGCACCTCAGGTCTGGAATTGAACCCTTACCTGTGGCTTCCAGCCAAACCAAACACAGGCATATGAGGTGAACATTTATACTAGGTAAATAAACTCCTTGGAGAGAACAAACATGGGTGAATAGAAAGGCTGTATATGCACAGGGACATAGCTCAGGGTGCAGGAGTGTGTGGAGGTAAGAACACAGGGAAGAGGTAACTACAGGAAAGAAGTGGGAGGGGGACTGTTGCATTGTGGTAAATTGGAGTCAATGTCATTAGACAAAAGTGTAGGGAAAGTGAATTATCTCTGTAAACTTTCACCCAAATCACACACACACACACACAAAAAGATAATAAATGTTAACTATGTGGGAGAAAAAGAAAAGAGCTGAACAGAAGATTTCAAAGAGCAAATCGGGAAGACAAAGCCAACTATTATAATAAAATGTGCACAAAGACCTGGAGTTAGAAAACCAAAAGGTGACTTCCGGTAAGAAGGCAGAATAGGGAGAAAGACGGCACAGACCCTCTTCAACAAAAAAAGGGGGAAGCAAATAACACAGACACAGAAGATAATCTTGGACCCCTGAGCCTTGAAGGGAAGGATACAGAAGTGGACTAAACCCCAACTAGTAGAAGAATATGCATGAAAATACAAAAAAAAGAGGTAAACGAAGCTACAGTCTGGCAGCAATCCTGAGCAAGACTGATGGCACAGCACAGACACCTTGCAAAGTGCCGAGTGGTGGCAGGACCTAAAAATTAACCTAAAAATCAGCCCTGCTAGCCAGGGACTGCATGGAGCACTGCTCTGGTGGGTGGGGAATAAAAGGTGAAGCACCAGCAAAGAGAAAGGTGACTTTTGCCTGTCCAGAGGATGCCACCATTTTGAATGTTTACAAGGGGATTGACCATTTTGGATATTTAAAGGACAGCATTCTCCCAGATTCCAGGGTCTTAAGAACAGGTTTTACTTGCCAGTAACCCCAAGGAAACTCCAGACCTGAACAAATGAAAAGGTGCAACATTCCTCTTGTTACTCTTATACCCCACACCCGCTTGGTGAACAGAGGTGCGGCAATGCCCCACTCCCACCCACCTTCTGGGCCCGCAGGAACTCCATCCCAGTCTGTGTGCTCAGATGGAGCCTGTGTGCCCTGCCACACCCTCCCCCGATTATTTTCTTTTTCTTCTTCTTTTCTTCTCTTTTTTCTGGTTTTCAGTTTGCTTGTTTTTGTCTGTTTTAAAACTACTATTATTATTAATACTTTTGTCCTTTTTACTATTATTCTTTATTCTACCCCTCCCAGGTCCTATTTTTCAGCTCTTTTTCTTTTCCCTGTTCCTGGCTGCCAACTTTTTTTTTTTCCCTTTTCCTTTTTTCCTCATGGTTAACCCTGTTCCATGTTTTTCTTCTTGCATTTGTCCCATTTTTTTCTTCATTATTCTCCTTCTCTACCTTTTTTCTCTTATTGCCTTATCTCCATGTGTTGAAGATTTTCTTATTTTTTCCTTCTTCTTTTTCCCTTTTTTCCTTTCTTGTGTGATTACATGGTGCATTATTTGTCCATGTGTTTTTACTTTTTTTGATGGTTATTCAATTGTAATTTTTGTTCTAACTGAGCGAGAGACAGCAACAGTCCCCATAAGACACAACTACACCACACCTCCCACAACTTCGCCAACTGAGCAAGAGCCACCACCTCCTTCTCTACCAATGGGCCAATGATAAAAAAAACACCAAGAAGGGCCTGCTTTTCACAAACAGTTAACAGAGATCTAAATACAACAAGGCCATGATGTCTCGGAGACAACAGACTATCACACTCCACACAAAGAAGCAAGAAAAAGTAA
>NW_006921622.1:18442818-18443411 GCF_000298275.1 Orycteropus afer afer | reverse complement strand
TGCAAGCGAGAAGGCAATGGGATGGTATATATAAAACCCTGAAAGAGAAAAATTTTCAACCAAGAATTATATAGCCAGCAAAATTTTCCATCAAATACGATGGCGAAATTAGGAGATTTCCAGATAAGCTGAAACTAAGGGAATTTGTTAAAACCAGACCAACCTTAACAGGAGATGCTAAAGGAAGTCCTGTTAACAAAGAACCAAAAATAGCAAGTAACAATCGACCATTGATACACAAGATGACATAATACAGAAACCACAGCTATGGACATATCCAAAGTAAAATGACCTTACAAGATTGTAAACAGGGAACCAGAGACATCAATTGGCAAGGGAGGACAACTACAAACAAAATAAGGGAAAAGATGGAGTAGTTACAGAACTTCTACATGGTGAGAAAGTTAAGAGAGTTGCAAGATAGAATGGACTGTTCTAAACTTGGGGAGAAAATTATGAACCATAGGGGAACCTCAAAGAAAAATGATACACCTTCATATCACAATAAAAAAGAGGCAAGCACAAATACTCAGCAAATATTAAAACAACAGCAACAAAGGAAAGGATAATACAATTCATAAACATAATGAGCT
>NW_006921622.1:18439201-18440868 GCF_000298275.1 Orycteropus afer afer | reverse complement strand
AAATTCCTTGAATCAAAGGAGAATGAAAACACAACATACCAAAATCTTTGGGACACAGCAAAAGCAGTGATCAGAGGCCAATTTATAGAAATAAATGCACACATCCAAAAAGAAGAAGGAGCTAAAATCAACACTTTAAACCAACATCCCCAACAATTAGAAAAAGAAGAGCAAGAAAAGCCTACAATCACCAGAAGAAAGGAATCAAGATTCGAGCAGAAATCAAAGAAATCGAAAATAGAAAAAAAACAACAAGACCAGATGTTCGTTTCTTGAAAAGATTAATAAAATTGACAAACCATTGCCAAACTTAACAAAGGAAAAGAGGGAGAGAATACAAATGACACAATTAGAATTGAAACGTGTGACATCAAAACAGAACCAACTGACATAAAAAGGATAATATCAAGATACTATGAAGAACTTTACTCCAACAAATTTGAAAATCTGGAAGAAATGGACAGATTTATAGAAACATACCACTTACCTAAACTAACACAGACTAATGTGGGAAAGTTGAACAGGCCCATCACAAAAGAACAAACTGAACAGGTCTTCAAAAAATTACCCTAAAAAAAGTCCTGGCCCAGATGGCTTCACTGGAGAATTCTACAAAACATTCAGAGAAAAACTGATACCAATCATACTCAAACTATTCCAACACAGAAAAGGATGGAATCCTCCCTAATTTTATGAAGCAAGCATAACCTTGATACCAAAACCAGGCAAAGATATCACTCAAAAGGAAAACTATGGACCAATATACTTCATGAATATAGATGAAAGATGAATATAGATCTTCAACAAATTCCTAGCCAAGGGACTCCAAAAACGTATCAAGGAAATCATTCATTATGACCAAATGGAGTTCACATCAGGTATGCAGGGACGGTTCAACATTACAAAAACAATCAACGTCATCCACCACGTAAAAACACAAAGGAGAAGAACCACATGATCATGTCAATTGATGCAGAAAAGACATTTGATAAAATCTAACACCCATTCTTGATCAAAATCCTCAGCAAAATGGGAATAGAAGGGACATTCCTCAACATATTTATTATAACAAATAATAAACACTACTTATGCAAAAGTAACAGCAACATTATTCTCAACGGAGAGAGGCTGAAACCATTCCTCTTAAGAACAGGAACAAGACAAGGATACCCAATATCACCACTTCTATTCAACATTGTACTGGAAGTCCTAGCCAGGGCCATAAGACAAGAAAGGGAAATCAAATGCATCCAAATTGGCAAGAAAGAAGTCAAACAATCCCTATTTGCTGATGATATGATCTTATACCTAGGAAACCCAAGAGACTCAATCAAAAATCTACTGGAACTAATTGAGAGATTTAGCATCGTGGCAGTATAGAAGATCAACGTCCAAAAATCAATTGGATTCCTCCACACCAGCAAAGAGATTGCTGAAAAAGAAATAAGGAAAACAATACCATTTATAATAGCTACCAAAACAATAAAATACTTGGGAATAAATCTTACCAGGGACACAAAAGACCTCTACAAAGAAAACTAGAAAAACTACTTCAAGAAACCATAAGAGATCTACATAAATGGAAGAACATCTCATGCTCGTGGATAGGAAGATTGAACATTTTGAAAATGTCAGTTCTACCCAAAGCAATCTATACATTCAATGCA
>NW_006921622.1:18437671-18438887 GCF_000298275.1 Orycteropus afer afer | reverse complement strand
TGAAGAAGAAAAACAAAGTAGGAGGTCTCACACTGCCAGATCTCAAAACCTACTATACAACCACAGTAGTCAAAACTGCCTGGTATTGGTTTAAAGATAGACCAATGGAATAGAATTGAGAACCCAGAAAGAGATCCATCTACCTATACTCAGCTGATCTTTGACAAAGGCCCAAATCCATTACATGGGGAAGAGAATGTTTAATAAATGGTGCTGGCAAAACTGGAGATCCATTCGCAAAAAAGTGACACAAGACCTGTACCTTAGACCATACACAAAAATGAACTCCAGATAGATAAAAGACTTTTCAATGTGAAACCTAAAACTATAGATAGAGTTCCTCAAGGAAAATGTAGGGGCAAATTTAAGGGCCCTAATATATGGCATGGGAGCTCTGGTAGCACAGTGCCTAAGGCACTTGACTGCTAACCAGAAGTTCAAACTCACCAGACACTCCTTGGAAGGAAGATGGGGCAATCGACTTCCGTAGTGATACTGCCTCAGAAACCCAAGGAGGGGTCGCTATTAGTCAGGTCCAACTCAATGGCACATAACAACAAAAACAACAACAATATATGGCATAAATAGATTATCAAGCATAACTCAAAATACACAAACAGTAGAAGACAAACCAGATAATTGGGACCTTCTAAAAATTAAATTTTCATAGGCTTCCAAAGAATTCTCCAAAAAAAGTCAAAAGAGAACCTACGGATTAGGAAAAAATATGTGGTAATAACATATCTGAAAAGGGACTTACCTCTAGAATTTACAGAAAACTCCAACACCTCAATAACAAAAAGACAAACAATCCATTTAAAAAATGGGCAGAACACATGAATAGACACTTCACCAAGAAGGATATTCAAGCAGCCAACAAACATATGAAGAAATGCTCACGATCATTACCTATCACAGAGATGCAAATCAAAACAACAATGAGATACCATCTTGCTACAGCACTAGTAGCAAAGCTCAACAAGACAGAAAATAACAAATGCTGGAGAGATTGGGACTCTCATACACTGCTGGTGGGTCTGTAAACTGGTACAACCATTGTTGAAAGCAGTATAGCGATTCCTTCAAAAGTTGGAACTAGGTTCCAGCAAGATGGTGGCTAGGCAGAAAGACTGCACAGACCCTCTTCAACAAAGAAAAGGGAAACCAATTAACACAGACACAGAAGATAATCTTGGACCCCTGAGCCTTGAAAGGA
>NW_006921622.1:18414378-18424789 GCF_000298275.1 Orycteropus afer afer | reverse complement strand
CCTGGTCTATGTACAGGTTCCTCATGAGTACAATTAAGTGTTCTGGAATTCCCATTCTTCTCAATGTTATCCACAATTTGTTATGATCCACACAATTGAATGCTTTTGCATAGTCAATAAAACACAAGTAAACATCTTTCTGGTATTCTCTGCTATGTACATTATGTTCTGCTGTACACAGCAAATACATCTGACTTGCTATGGGTCAGATGACTCAATGGCACCTAACAACAACATATACCAACACTATATGAAAATGTCTTTTCCCTCACATTTGTCATTGTGAGGTTTTTACTATTTTAATACAATGATTGTAGAGAGTATTTCATTTTTCGGGCTAATAAGTAAGGATGATCATCTCCAACAAACTTATACAACTTGTTTATCCTAACAGTAGCCCAAAAAGAATTAGCTTTATAAGGAAATAACAATACCTACCATTAAATACTTCTATAGGCTTACCTATCCGAATCTTCCTTCTCCTTAATGAGAAATTGCTGATTATCAATTTTTCCACACTTTCCTTGTGGAATTAATTCATCATCATTATTGTCAGCAGCAGAGTCATACATGTGTTCTGATACTTTAAATTCACTACTTTTGAACTTCTTCCTTTCTTCTTCAACCTTTAATGAAAGTTTGTTTCTTAGGATAATTATCATTACTTCGTTCAGTTAAAAGAACTGTCATGATTTCAATCACAAAAAATATTTTTGTGCTTACTTTAATTTTATCATTACAGGCCTCTGAAATATTTATCAATCCTCTTCATTTCTGTTTGGATCAAAAAGCAGAATTTCCCAAAATTTCAAAAAGACTTTTCTTAATTCTGTGCTCTTATTTATGCCCACTCGTTACTACGTAATATTTTCACCCCTATTTGACTGGCAGAGACAGAAATATAAAAAGACAAAGACACACAATCTATCCTCTTCTGTCTTTACCACTTAGATTTTCCATTAAGCAGACCATCCTAGAAGGTATAACACTATGGGCTTTGGTAACAGAAATGAAGCTTCCCCTTTCTACACTAAGCTTCTCTTTCCCCTCAATGTCTTCCACAATTCTTTTTTCACTTGAAACCTGGTAATATCAAAAAAATGAAAGTGGTCAATATATCATATGAACCAAAATTTACCATAAATAATACAAGGAGCAGAATGAAATTGCTAAACTGTTAGTGAGGAATTCTGGAAAATCAGTAGTTTCTTACGTTTCATATTCAATAACCATAAAACTTTGTATCTAGAGGGTATAAAAGGAATTATCCACTATAGTTCCACCATCTATTGATAATGAGAGCAAAACCTAGGAAGGTTAAATGATTCATCCAAAGTTCCTGTGAATTTGAAGAATTAAATGTGTAACTGGGGCAAACTGATTGAATCCCTTAATGGGGCCTCATCTACCAATGGTTTAAAGAAGAATAGCTCTAGATTTTTTTTTTCCCCCTCATTTTAAAGGTCAATGCACCTTAGTACTCAGCTTTCTATTTTGGAGTTAAGTACTGAACTTTTTGCTAAGCCTTTATGCTACCTATAAGATAAAATCATACATGTCAACAAGTTACTATACTTTATTGCATAAGATAATGTAAAGATGTGACTCAACAGAAACTATTTGAGAATGGTGATTTAAAAAATATGAGGAAGGATATACATTTATTAAAAATATGTCTAAGTGATCATTTTGGAATTATAAATTCCAAGATTTTGGGTAAAGATGATAAACTTGTACAAATAAAAGTTAATACATTAGTTTATCTGGGAATATTTGTTACACCTCTCAAGCTTACATACATTTTTATATATCCCTTCTCTGTTACTGCTTCTCATTTTATTGTCTAAGAAAGTGTAACTTAAAAAAGAACTTGCTATACTTTTTAGCAATTTCCTTTACATCTCTTCTGTTTCAGAAGGTCACAAGGTGTATAGCTAAATTAGTTTGCCAGTTCATATGCAACCAAAGACTGACAGAGAGACTTAGGTTGATTAAGAAATGCAAGTCATAAAAAAGCTTTACTAAACTCATTTAGGTGGCAGAAATAATCCATCACCATTATATAAGCAGACAACACCATTTTCTACACAACCTTTTCATAAGTAGCAAATCAGAATGGATCAGATAATTGGGAAAGAAGAAAAACAAAGAGCAGCAGCAAATTAACTTCCACCTCTTTTTGAAGTTGATCTTTCTCTTTGCCCAAAGCCAGAAATTCTACCTGTAAAAAGCCTACCTCATTCTTAAATCTTTGCATGTCTTACTGTAATTCTTCACTGAGATATACTTGTGATATTTTACCATCATATGTTGTTGTTGTTGTTATGTGCTGTTGAGTCAAACCCGACTCATAGTGACCCCTCCTTGGGTTTCCGAGGCAGTATCACTATGGGAAGTAGGATTGCCCAACCTTCCTTCTGAGGAGTGGCTGGTGGGTTTGAACCGCCAGCCGTCTGCTTAGCAGGCAAGTGTCTTAGCCACTGTGCTACCAGAGCTCCCTTATCATATGGTGCAGTATAACTCACTATTTCCTAATTCAAGGTCCATGCTTTTAGAAGTATTTGCACTGCAATTATCACATAATAACTTCTGGAACAAGTCTTATATTGGTTTTGACTTCTCATAAATGTTTGTGATGGCAGAAAGTCTGTAGCATTTTATTGTAATCATGTACTTCATTTCACCAGAGCGGGTAACCCATGAACCAAAAAGGCTTTTTGGATCACTAGGTGGAGGCATGTTTGATAGCTAATTCCCATTTAGTAGTATTTTGGTTCTTATTTTTTGCCATTTGCATGTCAAACTCTTGGTCTTTTTTCATTTCAATTGTAGCTACTTCTGCATTCTTCACATTTTCACTTTCTGCAACATTACACTCTTCTTGTTTTTGTTAAAAACATGTTGAGTGTCTGGTTTATTATCATTTTCAAAGTCTAATTTGTTATTATTTAAATGAAGCTTAGAAGATGACTGGGAAGCATACTTTTGGGCTGCAGAGTACAAAGGATAGAAAAACAGACGGTCACAGAGACTAGGTTCTCTTAGCTCAGGAAGTGCTTGGAACCCTACAGAGAAGGATACTCCAGATGCATCTTTTTCCTCCCAATCAAGTATGTTGTTGTTATGTGCTGTCAAGTCAGATCTGACTCATAGCGACCCCTCCTTGGGTTTCCAAGGCAGTATCACTATGGAAGTAGATTACACAACCTTCCTTCTGAGGAGTGGCTGGTGGGTTTGAACCACCAGCCTTCTGGTTAGCAGTCAAGTGCTGTAGGCACTATGCTACCAGAGCTCCTACAATCAAGTATGTTGTTGTTGTTGTTATTTGCCGTCGAGTCGGTCCCAACTCATAGCAAGCCCTCCTTGGGTTTCCGAGGCAGTATCACTACGGAAGTAGGATTGCCCAACCTTCCTTCCGAGGAGTGGCTGGTGGGTTTGAACCGCCAGCCTTCTGGTTAGCAGTCAAGTGCCTTAGGCACTATGCTACCAGAGCTCAAGTATCTGACAAACTAGAAGGGGTTTCCTTTAAGTCTGCGCCTTCTTTAGAATTGTCCTGTAGTGGCTCTTCCTCAAGACAAGCAGCAATTTTTTATTTTGAACAAATGTCACCAAATTTCTGTTTTAACTTATTTGTGATGAGTTTTTAATTATTTTTCACCTCTAATTTGCCTTGGTTGATCCTTATTTCTTCCTACTTTGGCACACAAGGAAGGTTTGAATACACAGATATATCCTATCACACTCCCTATTCATTTCTCTTTCTGGAAGCATTTTTGACAGATGGAAAAGTAGAAGTGGAAGATTAACTTGCTTGTTTCGATTTTCAGATGTCTTTTCTGCCAAGGTGCATGTTTTTAAAATAACTCTTTTGTTGTTGATATTATGTACCGTCAAGTCATCTCCAACTCACAGGGACCTTATATACAACAGAACAAAACACCACCCAGTCCTGTGCCAGCCTCACGATCCTTACTATACCTGAGCCCATAGCTGTAACCACCATGTCAATCCATCTTGTTGAGGGCCTTCCCCTCTTTCATTGACCCTCCACTTTACCAAGCATGACATCTTTCTCCACAGAATTTTCCCTTCTGACAACATGACCAAAGTAGGTGAGATGAAGTCTGGCCATTCTCATTTCCTAGGAGCATTCCAGCTGCCCTTCTTCCAGGACAGATTTGTTTGTTCTTTTAGCAGACCACGGTACTTTCAGCATTCTTCTCCAACACACAACTCAAAAGCATCAACTCTTCTTCTATCTTCCTTATTCACTGTCCAGCTCTCACATGCATATAAGGTAGACTGCAGACTGCAGATTGTAGTCTTTAATCTTCATCAGTAAGTGCTGCAAGTCATCCTCACTTTCAGCAAGCAAAGTTGTGTCATCTGTATATCTCAGGTTGTTAATAAGCCTTCCTCCAATCTGGATGCCACGTTCTTCTTCATATAGCCCAGCTTCTCAGATTACTTGCTCAGCTTACAGACTGAGCAACTACAAAAGGATGCAACCCTGATGCACTCCCTTTCTGATTTTACACCATGCAGTATCCCCTTGTTCTGTTCGAACAAAAGCCTCCTGGTCTATGCACAGGTTGCTCATGAGGACAATTAAGTGTTCTAAAACTCCCATTCTTCTCAATGTTATCCATAATTTGTTATGATCCATACAATCGAATGCCTTTGCATAATCAATAAAATACAAGTAAACATCTTTCTGGTATTCTTTGCTTTGAGCCAAGATCCATCTGACATCAGCTATGATATCCCTCGCTCCATGTTCCCTTCTGAATCCAACTTGCATTTCTGCAAGTTCTCTGTCAATATACTGCTGCAACCGTTTTTTAATTATCTTCAGTAAAATTTTACTTGCATGTGATATCAGTGATATTGTTTGATAATTTCCATGTTCTGTGGGATCATCATTCAGCCAAAATAACTGTCCTTAGGTAATCAAGTATGGACAAAGAAAACTTAGAAAACAATTAAAATTTAACTGTTAAACTTTTTAATCTACTTTTAGGTACTTTCAAATCACTGACTTGTACTTCAGAAGTGAAAAATAAATTTCCTTAAACTAAAATATAAGAAAAACATGAACCAGCAAACTTAATTTTGTCACTGGGTTTTTGGACTAAAGTTAATTCATTATATATTAAACCTATAAAAAATGAATTTGGAGATGATTTTTAATATTACAAATGCTTCCTCATTTAAAAAGGTCTGACTTCATCATACCTTCAATAGTGAGCCCCTACCATGCATTTAAGACATTTATTAATTAATACCTGAAGTGTGGGCAAACTTTAAGTTATTAGTAGCCTCAGTCAATTAACATCAAGTAGAAAGAAAAGGAAATTGCTAAATTTTGATTCAAATTATATAATATGATAGTGTTGTATACCTATACAGGTTACCTGCTGGAGTTCAGTTCAAATACATTTTAATGTTCCCTGAGGCATTTGACTGCTAACCAGAAGGCTGGTGGTCCAAACCTACTAGCCACTCCTCGGAAGGAAGGTTGGGCAATCTACTTCTGTAGTAATTCTGCCTCGCAAACCCAAAGAGGGGTCACTGTGAGTTGGATTAGACTTGACGGCAGTGAATTTGTTTTTTTTAATGGGAGTGGATAACGTTTTCTTAAACAATATTTACTGATTTCCTATACTAAAATGAAATAGAAAGAAAGCACTGAGGTGAGTAAGTTAGAAAGTCATTGTTTGTACCCAAATACCAAATGCCCCGTTCTGAAAGATGTGATTCTCTTAATAGGCAGTTGGGTTAATTTTATGACCCCATTCTCTTCCTGAATATACACTTTCAAGTCAATTACACAGAGATCATAGCCACAATTAATCATTAACCTTGCCATTAGTGGCTGGCATAGGAAACTTCAAAACCTGAACCACTGAGAGTAATAACTCCATCTACACAAATCCAATTCATTGGCTATCATTGCTATATTGTTCATAATTTCCACTTCTTAATCATATGGTTCAATATTTATAGTGAATTTACCATGTAATGGTGTTGTTGTTGTTAGGTGCCATCAAGTCATCTCCGACTCACGGCGACCCTACGTACAGCAGATTGAAACACTGTCTGGTCCTGTGCCGGCCTCACAATCCTTGCTAAACCTGAGGCCACTGTTGCAGCCACTGTGTCAATTCATCTTGTTGAAGACCTTCCCCTTTTTCATTGATCCTCCACTTTAACAACCATGACATCCTTCTCCAAGGAATGGTCCCTTCTGATAACATGACCAAAGTAGGCGAGATGAAGTCTGGCCATTCTCACTTCCAAGGAGCATTCCAGCTGCACTTCTTGCAGAATAGATTTGTTTGTTCTTTTAGCAGTCCATGGTACTTTTAGTATTCTTCTCCACCACCACAACTCAAAAGCATCAACTCTTCTTTGGTCTTGCTTATTCATTGTCCAGCTCTCACATGTATAAGAGGCAATTGAAAATACCATGGCTTGGGTTAGGCACACCTTAGTCTTCAAGGAGATATCTTTGCTCTTCAGCACTTGAAGTCTTTTGCAGCAGATATGCCCAATGTAATACATTGTCTGATGTCTTGACTGCTGATTCCATTGGTGTTGGTCATAGCACCAAGTAATATGAAGTCTTTGGAAACATCAATCTTTTCTCTATTGTGATGTTGCTTATTGGTCCAGTTGTGAGGATTTTTGTTTTCTTTATATTGAGGTGTAATCCATACTGCAGATTGTGGTCTTCAATCTTCACCAGTAAGCGCTTCAAGTTATCCTCACTTTCAGCAAGCAGAGATGTGTCATCTGGATATCGCAGGCTGTTAATGAGTTTTCCTCCAATCCTGATGCCACATTCTTCTTCATATAGTCCAGCTTTTCAGATTATTTGCTCAGCATACAGATTGAATAAGTATGGTGAAAGAATACAACCCTGACACACTCCCTTCCCGATTTTAAACCATGCTGTATCCTCTTGTTCTGTTCAAACAGCCTCCTGGTCTATGCACAGGTTCCTTATGAGTGCAATTAAGTGTTGTGAAATCCTCGAAATGTTATCCATAATTTGTTATGATCCATACAATCGAATGCTTTTGCATAGTCAATAAAACAAAAGTAAACATCTTTCTGGCATTCTTTGCTTTGAGCCAAGATTCATCTGACATCAGCAATGATATCCCTTGTTCCACGTCTTCTTTTGAATCCAGCTTACGTATCATGTAAAGAGGTTATAAAAACGAAAGAAGCAAATAATATTCAGGAATTTTATTTCCCTCTTTTCCAAGGATAAATTTAAAGTAAAGCCACACATTACTATAGATTCTAAGAAAACTTTACATTTTTTAACTACTTAAAATGTTTTAAAAATTGAACATAAAGTATGATATAATCTATAAATCCCAAAGTGTTGTCCAAAACGTAATGTCTTTTGGACTATGCTAGGTATTAAAGCATATGAATAATAAATGAGAAATTTAAATTAAAATTTTTACATACTTGTGACTGATTATTTTCACTTTCATCAAGTCTGTCTTGCTCTTCTTCTGAGTTCATTTTTAACTCCAGTTCTGCTGAAAAAAATCAATATTCAGTTAAAATATACACATAGAACAGTGAGATAAAATTTTTAACCTTCATAAAAAAAGACAGAAAATAGTATTTTACACCAAATGAGAATTTAAATTAAGCTTAACCTTAAACTGAATGTTTACTTGTTTAAGAAATAATTATAATTTTTAAAACGTCAACAAATCATTTAAAGGGACACTAGATGTTACCAGGTTCAAGAGATATAAACACCTCAAAGATTCATTCACAAATCCATCCACCCAACATAAAGGAACAAAACAATAAAAAATATAATAGGAACATATGAAGCCACCATATACACTATTCTTTACCTCATTAATAGTACTTTTTTTAAACACACTAGCCTCAGTTGCAGCAATGTTCAGTTTCCAAACTTACTGTTACACCTCTCTTAATGTACACCCTGTTCTTTTTGTATGAAATGTTTCCTCCACTATTCTGTATGACAAATTGCTTTCATCTTTTAATACTCAATCAGCTATGTGTATAAAGTCTTCCTTGATTATGGCTATGTTTCCCCAGGTAACTTAAGTGTCTCTTTCCTTGCTGTTACACTACTACTTTTAAAATTTCTTCTGTATATTTACCTCCCTGAACTGCAATTATTTCTTTGTATTAATATTATATATTAAATATTATAATATTATTACATAATACATATTATTTATTTATATATCTTGTCAGATAATTGAGCAGGGAGGGGAAAAGGCTAAAGATGGAGAGCTGAGTAGAAGTTAGATGATAAAAGGCCTCATATGCTAGGACATTAAGTAAGATGTTTGAATGAGTAGTCCATGGTTATATTTACATGTGATATAGATCACTCTAAATGCTGTGGGAGGATGAATTTGAGGGGCATAAGAACAGAGAACTGAAAGGAAAACTAATTTACTCTTTAAATTTCCCCTCACATCACAATTTTAAAAAAGAAAAAGAAAGAATGCCGGAAAACTAATTAGAAAGCAACAGTGCAAATAAAGATGATATAGGCCTGAACTGATGTGTCCAGAAATATTTAAGATATAAAATTATCAGTGTCCACTACAGAATAAATCTTCATGAAATGAATTAAATGTACAAATCCTTGTCTCCTGGAGAACTAGAATCTGTTTATTACATTACAAAAGGTATCGGTTTGCAAACTGAAGAACTGATGTCCATGATGAACATCTTAAGCAACAAGTGCTTATTCTCTAGTTTATCTGTTCCACATTGCCCTGTGGGAAAAGAGCCCATGTAGGTGTTTTGGTTTTAAAGTCCTGCTTTTTATTGTTTCTAACAAACTTATAAAGAAATAAAAGTAAAAAGGTCACTTGTACAGGTAAATAACTAGATGTATAGCTTATAGTCACTAGTCTAGAAGAAAAATGAGAATCTTCTGTGAAATACTATGCTAATTCTACAGTTAAGAAAAGTTAAGAAAAACACAGGAGTGAAAAAAACTGCATGATTTATTACTACAGACTGAAACATATGACTGGTTAAATTAAGGTCACTTAATCCTAAGGCACTTGACTGCTAACCAGAAGGCTGGCAGTTCAAACCTACCAGTCACTCCTCAGAAGGAAGATGAGGCAATCTACTTCCATAGTGATACTGCCCCGGAAAACCCAAGGAGGTGTCGCTATGAGTCGGGTCCGACTCGACGACACATAACAACAACAACAACAACAGATGTACATAAGGTAAAACATATTTGATGCAGTAAATCCATAAGCTGTATGTACTAGTAGAATTAAAATTTATTTCCCATATTTAAAAAATAATAATAATAGTATTCCTTAAAATTAATAATTCTTGTGAACTATCTAGTCATTGTTGTTATGTGCTGAGTCAACTCCAACTCATGCCAACACTATAGGACACAGAAGAAATGTCCCATGAGATGTCCAAGGCTGTAATGGTGAAGGAATCACACTGCCACATCTAACACCTTGGAGCAACTGATGGGATCGAAATGGCACACCTTTAGTTAGGAGCTAAGTGTTTTTAACCATCAGTAGGGCTACTTTATTCACTGGAAACAATGATAAAACAAGGCGGTAAATTACATTGACACAGATGAAAAGGAGTTGTTATGGTGTTAGGTGCCATTGAGTCATTTCCAACTCATGGTGACCCCATGAACAGCAGAACGAAACACCGCCCAATCCCATGCCAGCTCCATGATCCTTGCTATACTTGAGCCCACTGTCACAGCCACCATGTTAATCCATCTCGTCAAAGGCTTTCCCCTCTTTCATCAACCCTCCACCTTACCAAGCATGACATCCTTCTCTAGGGAATAGTCCCCTCTGACAACATGACCAAAGTAGGTGAGATGAAGTCTAGCCATCCTCGCTTACAAGGAACATCTCGGCCACACTTCCTCCAGAACAGATCGGTTAGTTCTTTTGGCAGTCCATGGTACCTTCAGCATTCTTCGCTAGCACCACAACTCAAAAGTATCAACTCCTCTTCAGTCTTCCTTATTCATTGTCCAGCTCTCACATGCATACGAGGTCACTGGAAATATCATGGCCTGTGTCAGGTGCACCTTAGTCCTCAAGGGGACATCCTTGCTCCTCAGCACTTGAAAGAGTTCCTTCGCAGCCTACCTACCCAGTGCTATATGTCCTCTCATGTCCTGACTGCTGCTTCCACTGGCATCAACTGTAGAACCAAGCAATGTAAATTCTTTGACAACCTCAATCTTTTCTCCATTTATTGTGATGCTGCTTATTGGTCCAGTTGTGAGGATTTTTGTCTTCTTTATATTGAGATGTAATCCATACTGCAGACAGTGTTCTTTAATCTTCATCAGTAAGTGCCTCAAGTCATCCTCACTTTCAGC
>NW_006921622.1:18399476-18413835 GCF_000298275.1 Orycteropus afer afer | reverse complement strand
ATAATTTCCACATTCTGTGGGATCACCTTTCTTGGGAATGGGTTCAAATATGGACCTCTTCCAGTCAGTTGGCCAGGTAGCTGTCTTCCAAATCTCTTGGCATAACCGAGTGAGTGCCTCCAATGCGGTATCCGTTCGTTGAAATAGCTCATTGGGTATTCCGTTAATTCCCGGAGCCTTGTTCTTCACCAATTCCTTCACTGCAGCTTCAACTTCCTCCTTCAGTACCATTGGTTCTGGATCATATGCCACCTCCTGAAATGGATGAAGATCAACCAGTTCTTTTTGGTACAGTGACTGTGTATTCTTTCCATCTTCTTTTCATGTTCCCTGCAACATTCAATATTTTTCCCTTAGAATCTTACAATATTGCAACTCGAGGCTTAAAATTTTTCCTCAGTTCTTTCAGCTTGAGAAATGTCGAGCATGTTGCTCTCTTTTGGCTTTCTAACTCCAGTTCTTTGCACATTTCATTGTAGTAATTGGCTTTGTCTTCTCGATCTGCTTTCTGAAATCTTTGGTTCAATTCTTTTATCTTGTCATTTCTTCCATTTGCTTTAGCTACTCTCCGCTCAAGGGCAAGTTTCAGAGTCTCTTCTGTGATCCATTTTGGTCTCCTCTTCTTTTTGCATCTTTTTAGTGACCTCTTGCTTTCTTCATGGATGATGCTCTTGATGTCATCCTACAATTCTTGTGGTTTTCGGCCATTGGTGTTCAATGCATCAAATCTATTCTTTAGATGTCTCTAAATTCAAATCTAAATTCAAAATAGATCATATTTTGGCTCTCGTGGACTTGTTTTAATTGTCTTTAACTTCAAGTTGGACTTGCATATGAGCAGTTGATGGTCTGTTCCACAATCAGCTCCTGGGCTGGTTTTGGCTGAAGATATTGAGCTTCTCCATCGCCTCTTGCCACAGACGTAGTCAATCTGATTCCTGTGTGTTCCATCTGGTGAAGTCCACATGTACAGCCGCCATTTGTGTTGTTGAAAAATGGTGTTTGCAATGAACAAGTTGTTGGTCTTGAAAAATTCTACCATGTGAGTTCCAGCATTGTTTCTGTCACCAAGACCAAATTTTCCAACTACCAGTGATTCTTCTTTGTTTCCAACTTTTGCACTCCAGTCACCAGTGATAATTAACACATCCTGATTGCATGTCCAGTCAATTTCAGACTGCACGAGTTGATAAAAATCTTCAATTTCCTCATCTTTGCCTTTGGTGGTTGGTGCATAAATTTGAATAATAGTCATATTAACTGGTTTTCCTTGTAGGTGTATGGATATTATCCTATCACTGACAGCACTGTATTTCAGGACAGATCTTGAAACATCCTTTGTGATGAGGAACACCACGCCATTCCTCTTTAAAATGTAGTTCCCGACATAGTAGATCATATGGTTGTCTGATTCAAAATGGCCAAAACCAGTCCAATTCAGCTCACTAATGCCTAGGATGTGTTCCATTTCATTTTTGACAACTTCCAATTTTCCTAGATTCATACTTCATACATTCCACGTTCCAAGTATTAATGCATGTTTGCCGCTGTTTCTCCTCAATCTGAGTAGTGTCATGTCTGCAAATGGAGGTCTCGAAAGCTTTACCTAATCCATGTGAGTAAGGCTGATTTTACTCTGATAATGCAGCTCTTGCCCACTCCTACTTTGAGAGCTTTCTAAGCTAAGAAAAGGAGATAGTATATAGCAAATTCTCAATGATTCCCATTAACACTGGGAAAACATTCTAACAACAAAAAAAAAGTGACACCAAATAATTTAGTAAGTGCTTTTGAACGGTAGTGTTTTAGTTACATTTTAATAGCTATATTTATAACTTGTTTTTGTTGTTAGGTGCCAATGAGTTGGTTTCAACTCCTACTAACCCTATGTACAACAGAAGGAAACATTGCCCAGTCCTGTGCCATCCTCACAATCCCTGCAATGGTTTAGTATACTGTTACAGCCCTGTGGCAATCCATCTCATTGATAGTTTTCTCTTTTTCACTGACCCCTCTATTAATTACTAATACTTATAAATTCAGACCTATAAAGTTAAGAAACCACATTGTGTTCGGGTGGGCAATCTTCTGATCTCTATCTAGTTTGCCAATCTAATCCCAAAGTTCTACAATTAATCCTGTTACTTACTCTCAACTATATGCTAAATACTAGTCTGAAGGAAATTACTCCCACTCCAAATTCTCTTCGCTATTTATTTGCTGTTTGGGTTGCAGGCAGAATGCAAATATTTGATAAAACTATTGTTTGGTTTTGGTTGCATAAGAGGAGTAAACACAAAGTAAATTTTGCACAAAAAGAGGTTTGCAAAGTCAGAACTAGAGTGAAGCCATGCAGAGGTACTCTGTGACTGAAGTCTCTACACTTCTTCATTACCTTCTTTGTTCTCATTGTTTTCTAGCAGCTCTGAGTCACACAGGTCAGGAAGAGGATAATTATCTAGTAGAAACACAGCTCCAATATTAGCCTTTTCTTTATCTATTAAGGTCATCTGTCCAAACTGTGTGGATGCTAAATGACTTTTGGTCATTGACTGTGATACAAATGGACATTTATCATCAACTTTCAAACTAGTAGAATCCAAGTCTGAAAAATGTGGAAATAAAGAGTTCATTTATTAGAATGTAATAAAAATAATATTAGTCTCACGAACTTGCACAAATTCTTTTTTGAGAGAAGCAATCCCATGTCCTCCTGTACCATACAAACACTACTCCTTTATGACTTACTGTATTTTACATGCCCTATACCTTTGATGGCTATTGCCCCATGGCTGCCATAAGTCAGAATTGACTTAATGGAAACTAATGACTACATACTTGTCAGTAACTTGTTGCTCTTGTTGTTGTTATGTGCTGTTGAGTTGGACCCGACGCTACCAGAGCTCCCGTCAGTAACTTAGATAAGCTAATTAACTACTATTTTTCATTTTATCTATTTTTTATTTTTTAGTATAACCTACTTTGATATACCCAGAAATCTCTATGATTTATTTTGTATTCCATGAGAACTTTGTTTATTAACGCTTAAAGATTATTCAGAGATACGAACTTTTTGTTATTAACAACAAAATTGATGAGTATACATTTTAAATTTAAATATACATGACAGAATATTGTGTGTGTTCTGGAGACATAATTTAAAAAAAAAACTTTTAATGAATGTACTACTTTAACAAAAACTACTTTCATTACAATGAGATGACCTTTCTTCAACAGTATCTTCAGAATTCATTTTTTAAGCCTTGAATAAACATTTTGAATTTAAATGAAACATGACAGCCATAAGTGACCTAAATATTTCCATGTAAAGAAAGGATACGCCCAGTTCAATAAAAGATCCAAAGAGTACGGAGAACTATGACACAGGAAATGAATAAACCAAAAACCAAACTCACTGCCATCGAGTCAATGCCAACTCATAGTGACCCCTCCTTGGGTTTCTGTTGTTGTTATATGCCGTCGAGTCGGACACAACTCATAGCAACCTCTCCTTGGGTTTCCAAAGCAGTATCACTATGGAAGTATATTGTCCCATCTTCCTTCCAAGGAGTGGCCGGTGGGTTTGAACCGCCAGCCTTCTGGTTAGCAGTCAAGTTCCTTAGGCACTACGCCACCAGAGCTTCTCCTTGGGTTTCTAAGGCGGTATCTCTACAGAAGTAGATTGCCCAGTCTTCCTTCCGAAGAGTGGCTGCTGGGTTTGTTTGAACTGTCAGCCTTCTAGTTATTAAGCCTTGAATTTCCTTCAGGAACTTCATGCATAACAAAAATATTTTCCATTTTGAAATAGAACAAGTTATCAGACATAAACTTTTTAAGACAAGTGAAAAAACAAAAAACAAAAATTGTAGAAGTGAAATGTTAAAGGCCATTTCCAAGGGTATCTTTATCATTTTCTATCCATGAACTCTGTGTATTAATTAAGAAACCTAAAGCAAAAACCAAACCCACTGCCTTCAAGTTGATTCCAACTTATAGAGACATCCCACACATGTTAAAGTAGAACTGTGCTCCAAGGCTTTCAATGGCTATAATCTACAGAAGTAGAGTGCTAGGACATTCTTCTTTGCCACCAGGTACATTTGAATCCACACACCTTTCAGTTAGTAAACTCACTGCCGTCAAATCAGATCTGACTCATAGTGACCCCTCCTTGGGTTTCCTAGGTGTTACCACTACAGAAGTAGATTGCCCAACCTTCTTTCCGAGGAGTGACTGGTGGGTTTGAACCACTAGCCTTCTGGTTAGCCATCAAATGCCTTAGGCACTATGCTATCAGAGCTCCCCCTTTCAGTTAGTAGTCAAGCAAAAACATTAGTGCCACCTATGGACCTTAAGGTTTAAAAAGGGGGTTCTAAAGTGTGATCTGAGAATCTATGGAATCCCAAGATCAATTCAGGGACCAAAACTATTTTCATAACCAACATTAAGATACTGTTTGACATTTTCAGTCAAACAGTATTATTCTCCTATGGCATTTTCCAGAGACAACGTAATGTGTGATAACATTAATTATACTCTAATAGCTAATAATGTGTGATTATGTGTGCTTGTGTTCCAAATTTTCAGTTTTGATTTCTAATATACGAAATATCAATAGACATAACTCACTTAAACAAAAGCTCTCTAGAATTCTCAATAATATTTAATAGCATTAAGGGATCTTAAGGCTGTACAGTTTTATAATTACTGTTTTAAAAGATTATCTCTACCAAATATTCATTAAGGAATGATTAATGACTTTCCCTATTTTTAACAAACATACTGGACACCATACAACACACACACAGACTCTGCTACTCAGAACATCTGATTGGCTTAGTATCATCAATATAACAAAACTAAGATGAAATCAATTAACTTAAAACACAATTGACACGTGAGCAACTGAGGCTCTCTCCTCTAGGTAAAGGTCAGAATTCTAATAAGCATTTTTAAATACTAGAGAAAAACCTTAAAAGAGTCCCATTATTAACTTCTATGAATTCCTAAGAAGTACAGGAATTTCAAACTAGAAACTTCAGAGTATACAAAGCACAGAAATGGAAACATCTGAGTTAAAATATTTGTTTTAGGCTTCTGTGATTGTTGGAGTTGTGTGTCAACTTGACTGGACCACAATTCTGTGTGGTTTAAACAGTTGTGATGTGAGTTATTCCCATGATGGGATCAGCTGTATACGTTCTGAGCAGCCAATCCATTGAAAGGGAGTTACCCTAGGGGCGTGGCCTGCTTCCAATATATTTATGAACATCTTGGGAAAAGAGACATTCTTCTGCGGATTGAGATCCTATTGTGCTGCCTACAACTGTCCGTGAGTGAACAATCCACCATTCGGCCAGAAAATCCTGGATCTGTCATTCGTTGGAGTAAACAGCCAGTATACTGCCTGCCAACCTTGAGCTCATCAGCCCCTGCAGCTGCATGAGTTGGGAAAAGCCTCCAGCTTAATGTTTGATTCAAGAACTTGGGACTTGCCAGCTTCTGTAAGTGTGTAAGCCATTTTGCTAAGATAAATTTCTCTTTCTCTAGATGTATATATAAACTTAACTGGTTTTGCTTCTCTAAAGAATGCAGCCTAACACAGCTTCTAAGTATCTTCCTTAAAAAATATAGATAACAGCAATAGCATTTGCATTATTTATATCAAATCTTTAAACTAAACTGGCAAAAATGAAATAAATTAGAAACAAGAAGACTGTGAACAATACAAATAGCTAAGGGAATTTATTTCCAGAGTTAAAACTGTATTGCAAAATTTACCTGATTTTGATATTTGTACATCCTTCATTCCCACTGCTTGATAAGAAGCAGAATCTTTCATTCCAATGGTGGGCTGACTGGGCTTTGAAATAAGATGATCAACAAATGAGGTACATTTCATATAATCAATAGTTAATAAGTAAAGATAAAAATACCCAAGTTATATAAAAGTTATTACCTTCCAGTGGGGATATTTCTCAGTAGAATCTATAAAGCAAAGGGGACATACAATCAACTGTATGTAAATATGACAAAAGCCAACCATGTGCATTCATGCAGTATTAGTGTCAAGCTGAATATTTATGCTTAGCTTTGGAAATGTTTAATAAAACATGCAGTTAGGATTTGAAAAGTAACATTATGTTTCAAATGACAGCGACAGTAACTAAAATTAAAAGTATGCATACACCAATGTGACCATGCTGATTGATGGGGAGAAAAATGATCTTTAATCAGAGGAGCAAATAATGACTCTGAGAAGATAAATGTCAAAGCTGATGGTAAAACATAATAGAATCATTTATACAATTATCCTACAAGTATCGATTATGTCCTTCAATTTGTCCTGTAATTTACGAAGTACAAATGTGATGACAGTTCAATTGAACGTATAATTCATTCTTCATCAAAGAAATAAAATGGTTTGAATTGATCATCTTGCATATACACTTGTAGAATAATAGTTAATAAAAATATCCATTTTTTTCCATACCCATGTGGGCTACTGGTATGTCTATATTTCTTGTATCCTTTAATTTAGCCATTTTAAAACTTCTTGAGCCACTCATGCAAGAAGGTATATAAAAAACATCTAAGGAATAATGTACAATATTGTTATCAAAAAGGAAAAAAGAAATTCAATCACAGAATTATTAGATGGTAATACCATTTTATGTTTATAAATCAATGCAACATTTAATGAAAATAACAATTTTAGTATTCAGGGAATGAAATCTATCATTTGTTTTTGTTTTTAAAATTAGTTTGCTTTGGTATCACTCTAGTTTCTAAAAGGATTTTTCTGAAAAAGCTATCTTAAGAAAACAATGAGTTACCTTACCAAAAACAGCCAATGCTTCAATATTCAAATTAATTTCATTTGAATAACCAACATCAATTCAACACATATGTTTGAAGCCTTTTAGTGATAAAGGAAAGAAATGAGCAAATTGAGTTTACTCCAAACGTAGCACTCTCTCCTGTTTGCAGTATTCTCTGCAGCAGCAATGATCTAATCTTATGCTGCAGAGAGAATATACTGGGCATATAAAGAGTTCTCTCAAGTTTCTTTATCATTAGTCCAAAATATCTAGATAACTTCTTTCCTCCTTCCTCTTTCTATTCGCTATTTTTGTTCTTCAAAAATAATCTACAGATCTGTGGTCTTGATTCTTCCTTTTTTGCATTCTTGTTAGGAATTATCCCTGCAACTTCTTTCACCTTTGTTGAGCAATAGCATCTTGCTGTATTTTTATTTCTTCATCTCTTTTGCTCCTTTCTCTCTGCCCATAAACATGCTCAGAAACAAAATAATGCCTTTTTGATCCTGTTGTCTTGAACTATTATCCCACAACTCTTTTTCCAAAAATCCCTAGAGCACATCTATATGCTTGTTACTCAAAGTGTGCTTTGAGGACCAGCAGCAGTAGCATCACCTGGGAGCTTGTTTGAAATAAAGAATTCCAGACCTACTGAATCAGAATGTAAGTTTTTAACAAGCTCCCAGACGATTCATTAATGTTTGAGAGGCTCTAATCTATAACGAGTTGGTTTCCATGTTACTTTATTTTATCCTTTGGAATCTAGCCTCAAGTTTCCTCCCTATCACTTCCCCCAAACTGAAAGTGCATTAAAAATCATAAAGTTTTAATTAGGGTTTTTAAAGTGATAGCATTCTCATTCAGATTCCAGGGACCTAAGAACAGGCTCTGTTTGCCAGGGTCGGCAAGGACCTACGAGAGGCTGATAAAGGAAAGGAGACAGGTGGTAAGTGTGTAAGTGCTGTCAACTAGTGAATAAAGAAGCAGAGCACAGTACCCTGCCTATACAGATAATATACAAACAAAACAAAACGAAAATTGTGGGCAAGTTACTCCAACATATAATCACCAATTAAATAAACACAAGAACATCACAATGCCTCAGAGACAAAAAATCATCACAGTCCACACAAAGAAGCAAGATAAAGCAGGAGAAACAAGGGACCAGGATATAGACCCCAAACACATCCCTGAGGAAGATGCAGCACTGGAACTCCCTGATAAGGAATTCAAAAGAATTATATTTAGGTATCTTCAAAGGATTGAGAGACAAACTAAGGAAAACACAGACAAAACACTAGAAGAATTTTGGAAGAAAATACAAGAACAAAACAGCAAAATGAATGAAAAATTAGAAATGATTCTAAATCTACACATAAAAATCCAGAAGATTAATACTAAATTGGCAGAAATAGATAACACATTGGAAGGGCAAAGGAGTAGAACTAAAGCAATGGAAGACAGAATTAATGAGATTGAAGACAAATGCCTGAATATTTCTTTGGAAAGGGATCAATCAGAAAAAAGGATCAAAACAAAATGAAGAAGCCTAAAGTTCATGTGAGATACCATCATAAGGAATACGTACATGTAATCAGAATTCCAGAACAGGACGAGAACAATAAAACCACTGAGAAAATTGTCCAAGATTTGTTGGAGGAGAACTTCCTTGATATGATGAAAGATGAGAATATATCCATTCAGGAAGTCCAACAAACCCCAAACAAAATTACAAAGACACATCATCATCAAACTCACCAAAACCAAAGACAAAGAAAGAATCATGAGAGCAGCACAGGAAAAACGAAAAGTTACCTACAAGGGGCAACCAATAAGACTAAGCTCAGATTTCACAACAGAAACCATGTAGGCGAGAAGACAGTGGGATGGTATATATAAAACCCTGAAAGAGAAAAATTTCCAACTAAGATTTATGTACCCAGCAAAAATGCTCACAATCACTGGCCATCAGAAAAAAAGAAAAAAGGAAGAAAAAAAAAGTCATACTTTCTAATGGATATTTTAATCTGGTTTTTGTTTCCTTGCCCTCTCCAAAACTGGGCCCTGCTTTCTGTTTTCAATTCTCTTCCTTTGCCCTATATGATACCGCCCTATGAAGTAACAACATTTTATATGACATCAAAGTATACACATTTATAACTGACCACATATGCTTATATTTATCCATGGTAGATGAAACAGCCCTGTATAATCAGGGTCTCAAACTGTAATGCCTTTCCAACAGTGAGCAAGACAGTAAGAGTGAGAAATTACTAGTCTACTTCTCTGCTAAGTTTTACAATTGGGATCACTTTATATTATTTCCACATTTGTAATATCCTGTTCTGCCTGCTTCTAAAGAATCATTTCATTTCATTTTACCTCCTTCCACTATGCACCCCAGGCTACCTTTTCCTTCATTTACTCCCTGTACTCTCTTTCTCATTCTTCATTCCTTCTACTTTTATTCCTTCCCTTCTCCTAAGTTAATGACTTTCCTTAGGTCAAAACATGTTTTTAAATGAAACAAGTAATTTAGCTCCTTTAGTGATACTCTTCATCTGTTCATCTACAACTTATCTCCATTTTCCTTTTCTTTCTCCTTCTTATACTAACATTTTCTTTGGCTACTAGAGAAACAGTCATGTTTAAACATTGTCAAATTACTTCTTAGAAAACACAGTTTTACCTTCTACTTGTTCATTTAATATATTTTCTCCTTTTTCATCTGTAGCTCCAGATAAATGACCAACACATTCCTTGGGAAGATTCTCAGAAATACTCTGTTAAAATTAATATTAATAATGAGTTACACAAAGATTTCTGAATCACATTCTGAGAGTTCCTATTTTAAAATCAACTGGACTTAAAAATAAGAGAAGCATATGTTGAAAACCTAGACATTTAAAAAGAGAACCTCATCTCTGCTTTCCAGATCAACTCTACTGTTTATCTTCATTCACCTTTTGACTCTGTAAACTGAGCATGAAAGGTCAGGGGAAACACACTCATACACACAAAATACTGATACTAAAGTTAAAACAAGGAAATTGACTTCAAAAAAGCTAATACTATTTTATATTCCCTACCAAAAATAAAAGGGTATTTTTAAGAATTTGTATTTAAACAAATTCTTTAATAAATATATTTGCTATAATATGGATAGTATTTAACATTTAATATATATCTAGATCACAGAATTTTTAAAATAAGATGCCTGGCATGAAAAGAAACTTCACAGTATGTCATGGGGAATATAAAAAGAACATTTTAGAAGCTCTTTAATTTTGGCAAAGGCTTGCAGGAACCTCACGATTTTCTGTCACAAAGAAGAGCTAACGCTTCATGACAAAAATTTTTTTGATGAAATTTTTACTAACAGACAAAATAGTTGAATAAAAATGACAAACAGTAAAAAAATTCTTTTCCTTAGATTACATTTAAATAATAGCAAACAAATAATAGATATGCTATATAATACTTTCCAAATTAAGGAGCTCTGGTAGCGTAGTGCCTAAGGTATCTGACTGCTAACCAGAAGGTTGGTGGTTCAAACCCACCAGCCACTCTGTGGGAAGAAGACGGAGCAATCTACTTCTGTGAAGATTTACAGCCTCGGAAACCCAAAGGGGGTCACTATGAGTCAGACTCAACTTGATGTCAGTAAGTTTGTTTCTATTTTTTTTCCCAAATTAAGAGATGTTTGAAGAAAAGAATAGTTAAGATTTCATGAGAAGAATAACAGTTATTAAGCATTTACGCTCTGGTGGCATAGTACCTAAGGCATGTGACTGCTAACCAGAAGGCTGGCAGTTCAAATCCACCAGCCACTCCTTGGAAGGAAGATTGGACGATCTACTTCTGTAGAGATACCCGCTCGGAAACCCAAGGAGGGGTCACTATGACTCAACGGCACCGAGTTTGGTTTTGGTTGTGCCAGGCACTTATGCTAATTTTCTTTTCTACACACAACAATAAGAATAGTTATGATGATGGCTACTCTACTTCCTGCTTCTTGGACATTCCAAATCTTTAGAGTAACATGGTAGATTAAACAGACATGACAGATGTGATCCAATTTCTCTCTGCCCAAACTATTCTTTTCCCAAACCTTCTTCATATGACTGGCTCTTTCTCTTCCTTCACCCAGGAGCATAATTATCATATTCAGATCTTCTCTCACTACCTAAATCTCACTCCTACTGCAATCCCTATACAAAGTACCACTCCTCCAGTATTCTTTAACCTAACATTCTCTGTTTCCTTTACAAGAAGACTTACAATGATTTGTAATTGTTGCTTACTTGTTTTAATGTTTCCTACTATTACAGCATAGCCTTCCTCATCCCTATATTCAGTGTCTGACTGCCTGGCACAAAGTTTATATTCAATAACAGAAATTTTTTCAACGTCAAAATATTTAAAATCCCATCAAGAAGGCCTCCAATGTCACTATATACCTACAGAATAATTATAGTGATAGTCTACTGAAAGTTAATATACCACAAATTGTGAATCTACATCTCATTCTAACTTCTCCATCTTTCCTTGATGTTGTTGTTGTTGTTATGTGCCGTGGAGTTGGCCCCGACTCATAGCGACCCCTCCTTGGGCTTCCGAGGCAGTATCACTACGGAAGTAGGACTGCCCAACCTTCCTTCCGAGGAGTGGCTGGTGGGTTTGAACCACCAGCCTTCTGGTTAGCAGTCAAGTGCTTTAGCCACTATGCTACCAGAGCTCCTTCTTTCCTTGATACTACTGCCATTTTCCACCACTCATCTGTCAGTTTGTCATGCTGTGGTAGCTTGCATGTTGCCATGAGGCTGGAGACTATGCCACTGGTATCTCGAGTATCAATAGGTCACCCACAGTTACAGGTTTCAACAGTGCTCCCAGACTAAGAAACAGCCTGGGAAGGACAGGGCCATCCACTAGCAGAAAAAATTGGTCACAGAAAACTTTATGAATAGCAGTGAAACAATGTCTAATGTATTACTGGAACCCTTTCTGAACAGCTGTGAAACATTGTCTAACATAGTGCTGGAAGATGAGCACTTCAGGATAGAAGGCACTCAAAATATGACTGGGGAAGAGCTGCCTCCTCAAAGTAGATGATGCGGATGGAGAAAAACTTTCAGGAAGTTCAATTCCTGATGGGGAAAGGCTCAAAATGGGAAGAAAAAGCTATAAACATCCATTAAAAATCAGAATGTGCAATGTATGAAATATGAATCTAGGTAAATTGGAAGTTGTCCAAAATGAAATGGAATGCATAAAGATTGGTATCTTAGGCATCAGTGAGTTGAAATGGACTATTACTGGCTATTTTGAATCTGACAACCTCACAGTCTTCTATGCTGGAAATAAAAAGTTGAAGAGGAATGGTGTTGCATTCATCATCAAAATAACATTTCAACATCTATCCTGAAGCATAATGCTGTCCAAGACCAAACCAAACTCACTGCCTGTGGAGTCAGGTCCAACTCATAGTGACCCCTCCTTGAGTTTCCAAGGCAATATCACTACAGAAGTAGATTGCCCAACCTTCCTTCTGAGGAGTGACTGGTAGGTTTGAACCACCAGCCTTCTGATTAGCAGTCAAAGGTCTTAGGCACTACACCACCAGAACTCCCCATAATGCTATCAATGATATGATAATGTTTATACCTATAATCACCAGCCACTCCTCAGAAGGAAGATTGGACAATCTACTTCCGTAGTCATACTGCCTCAGAAACCCAAGGAGGGGTTGCTATGAGTCAGATCCAACTCGATGACAGTGAGTTTGCTTTAGTTTGGTTATACCTATAATATCTTATACCTATAAGGAAGACCAGTTAATACTACCAGTCAAATTTACACACTAACCACCAAAGCAAAAGATGAAGAGATTAAAGACTTTTACCAACTTTCGCAGTTAGAAATTGATCAAACATGCAATTAAATGTACTGATAATTACTGGTGATTAGAATGCGAAAGTTGGAAACAAAGAAGAATCATCAGTAGTAGAAAAATCACTAGGTGATGACAGCAATGATGCCGGAAAACACATAATAGAATTTTATAAGACAAACAACTTATTCTTTGAAAATACCGTTTTTCAACAACATAAATGGTACTATACACGTGGACCTTGCCAGATGAAATACACAGGAATCAGATTGACTATATCTCTGGAAAGAGGCTCAACAACATCAGTTAAAATAAGGCCAGGAGCTGACTGTGGAAGAGATTGTCAATTGCTCATATGCAAGTTCAAGCTAAAACTGAAAATAATGAAAACAAGACTGTGAGAGCAAAACCACAACCTTAATTTTATTCCACCTGAATTTAGAGACCAGATTTGACACAATGAATGCCAATGATTAAGACCAGACAAGTTGTGGGACAACATCCAGAAAATCCTACAGTAAGAAAGAAAAAGGTCATTTAAAAGACAGGAAAGGAAGAAAAGACAAAAATGGATGTCAGAATAGACTCTTAAGCTTTCTGTTGAGTGTAGAATAGCTAAAGTGAATGGAAGAAACAATGAATCTTCAACAGAAGATTTCAAAAGGCAGCTCAAGAAAACAAAATAAAGTATTATTATAAAATGTGCAAAGACCTGGAATTAGAAAACCAAAGGGAAAGAACAAGCTTGGAATTTCTCAAGCTGAAAGAACTGATTAAAAAATTCAAATCTCAAATTGCAATACTGAATGGTTCTATGGGCAAATTATTAAATGATCCAGGTAGCGTCAAAAGAACATGGAAGGACTACACAGAGTCAATGTACAAAAAAGAACTGGTTGAAATTCAACTATTTCAGGAGGTAGTATATGATGAAAAACCAATGACACTGAAGGAAGAAGTCCAAACTGCACTGAAAGAACTGGCAAAAAACAAGGCTCCAGGAATTGATGGAATACTAATTGAGATGTTTCAACACACGGATTGCAGTGTAGTAAATTACTTAGTATGGCTTTTCTACCCATAAGTCATTGTAAACTCAGTGGTGGAATGAGCAACTGAGGAGCTCCTGATTGTAAATGTTATCTATCTGGGCTTTTCTGTTGGGCATGGCACAATGCAATGTTATGGGAGGCTCACTCTCAGGTGCTTAGAATTCTGTTGTTATGATTGATTGGTTTGGCCACTCTGCCAAGCTCAAAAGGAGGCCTCCTAGAGGCAGAACTCTGACTGCTGGTTGAGGAGGATGTGCTGCTGAAAGAGACACATGCCCCAGAAAGAGACACGTGCTGCTGGGAAAGAGAAGCAAGAGACACGCGTTGCTGAGTAAGACACCAAGGGATATGCACTGCTGGGGGAGAGACTGTGAGAGACTTGGCTGAGAGACAGTGGGTTGGGACAGAGACTGAGCATTTTTCCTGAACTTGAATTGTAGCCTGGTGCTTCCCTAATAAACTCCATAATCTGTGAGTTCTGTGTGGCCACTGCAGCGAATTATCGAACCCAGGAGAGAGGTGGTGGGTGCTTTGGGAGGAACGGTTGGTGAAAGGGCTGGAGGGAGGCAGCATGTCTGGCCTTGCAGTAATAG
>NW_006921622.1:18393101-18399376 GCF_000298275.1 Orycteropus afer afer | reverse complement strand
GAGGGAGGCAGCATGTCTGGCCTTGCAGTAATAGGCCTTGTGCTATTGATGGTGATTCTGCCTTCCTCTTGTAGGATTACAGGAGGTCAGAACATGTGGCCTCCTTGCCCTTTTCGCACAGATGAAGCAGGGGAGGGGCTTACTCATTTGTGCCACACATTTTGGAAGACAGCTAGCTGGCCAACCAAATGGAGTGATTAATATTTGTGCCCATCCCAAAGAAAGGTGATCCAACAAATTGTGGAAATTATCAAATATCACATGTAAGTAAAATTGTGCTGAAGATAATTCAAATGACGTTGCAGTAGCATACTGACAGGGAACTTCCAGAAATGCAAGCTGGATTCAGAAGAGGATGTGGACAAGGCATAACACTGCTGATATCAGGTGCATCTTGGCTGAAAGCAAAGAATACCAAAAAGATTTTTATGCGTGTTTTATTGACTATGAAAAGGCATTCGAATATATGGATCAGAACAAATTATGGATAGCAGTGCATAGATAAGAAATACAGAACACTTAATTGTGCTCTTTAGGAACCTGTACATAGACTAAGAGGCTATCATTTGAACAGAACAAAGGTATATTGCATGGTTTAAAATCAGGAAGAGTGTGTGTCAGGGTTGTGCCCTTTCACCAGACTTACTCAATCTGTATGCTAAGCAAATAACCTGAGAAGCTGAACTATATGAAGAAGAACAAGGCATCAGAATTGGGAAAACTCTCATTAAAAACCTGAGATATGCATATGACACAACCTTGCTGCTGAAAGTAAAGAGGACTTGAAGCACTTACTGATGAAGATCAAATTCAGTATGGATTATACCTCAACATAAAGAAAACAAAACTCATCACAACTGGACTAATAAACATGATGAAAAATGGAGAAAAGATTGAAGTTGTCAGGGATTTCATTTTACTTGGACCCACAATCAACACCCAGGGAAGCAGCAGTCAAGAAATCAGATGTCATATTGCATTGGGCAAATATGTTGCAGAAGACCTCCTTAAAGTGTTAAGGAGCAAAGATGTCACTTTGAAAACTAAAGTGCACCTAACCCAACCCATGGTATTTTGAATCACCTCATATGCATGTGAAAGCTGGACAATGAATAAGGAAGACTGAAGAAGAGTTGAAGTCTTTAAATTGTGGCGTTGACAAAGAATTCTGAAAATACCATGAACTGCCAGAAGAATGAACAAATCTGCCCTGGAACAAGTGCAGCTGGAATGCTCCTTAGAAGCAAGAATGGTCAGACTTCATCTCACCTACTTTGATCATGTTGTCAGAAGGGACCCCTGAGGAAGATTATTATCCTCGGTAAAGTGGAGGGTCAGTGAAAAATGGGAAGACCCTCAAGGAGATGGATTGACCCAGTGGCTGCAACAATGGGCTCAAGTATAGCAAGGATTATGAAGATGGTGCAGGACCAGGGAGTGTTTTGTTCTGCTGTACATGGCGATGAGTCAGAATCGAATCAACTGCACCTAACAGCAAGAACAACTGCCATCTTATTGTCCTTCAAGTTTTAGAAAACAGTATCCTCAATATTTAATGTTATCATGGTAAATACTACTGTCATCACTGAGTTTCACATTTATATAGCATCCCTCACAGTTTACAAAATGCACATTTGTTACCATATTCATTACACACTCCTGAGATGTAGATATTGGTACAATTTTTATGAATAAGATACAAATAGGTTAAACAATTATTTTTCCAACATCCCATAGCTAGTAAGTAACAGAACCAGGATGCTAACATGTCCTTTGACTTCAAATACAATGCTTGTACCACTATACAGCATCTACCTGTATCAAAGAAATCAGGCCGTTCCTATCTCCTTCTTTAGTAGTCACCTCAGTTTAAGGTCATCATTACTTTATACTTATTACTTATATGTCTGCTATAGGCACTTAGTGCATTATATTTTAACTATCCAAAATAGTTACAACACCACTAGACAAAATTGTTTTTACTGTAGTCTGACATAGTACTATTCTCATGCTTTCACTTCTCCTGAAATGTTACTTGAAGATCTACTTAATGATCCATATATAGTAATACTTTGAATTCCCAGACATTACCTTCTCAATTTCCAAATAGTTATAAAACAATAATAAATACAGCACAAACTGTTTCCTGCTGAATCTCACTAGGTCTTTTACACCTAAAGTCATACATATCGTTTTAGATTTCTCTGGAATAATTCTCTAATTCTTAGACAACTTAACTCCAGATCCCAAATTGGTTCCTTGTAGCTACAAAGCCATGAGTTTTTTGCATTATGCGACATTGGCTTCATTAAGTGAATCCTGCAAATTAGCAGAATTTTACTCTACAGCAGTATTGTGCTTATCACATAGCTAATAAAGGTTGAAAAACAGAAGGAAGTAACTCCTTCTGGCCATATACCTAGCTGAGAAAGTAAAGTCAAAGCACCCCTTTTATCTGTTAACACCAATCTAGGCTTATATTTTTAAAAAAATAATAAACAGTACCTCAGAATCCCAAAGTGACTCTGCATGTTCCTCTTCTAACCCTAATGCTGACATCATACCTATAAAATGTAGTTACAGATACATTAATAAGAACATTACTGTGAAATTAAATATGTTTATGTCCATTCACGAATATGTTAATAAAGTAAAAGAGACAGAAATTTTAAAAAGTTCAAGTAGTTTTATGAAAATGTTGTTGGTAGTTAGGATACTTATAAAAAGAGTTACTATAGAAAAATACTAACTACTAAAAAATACTAAAAAAAAATATTTAAATGAAATATTTGGATCAACACACTTTCACTTAAATTCTAATTATAGTAGCATTTAAGCACAGAAAAATTTTCAGATCTTCACTAACTTGTCACTTCTATTATTTTTGTATGCTTCATCAACATAAGTCAAATTGTTCTTATTAGTTTGCTCTCTTGGAGGCTTTCAATAATATCCACACCTTTTTCTCCTTTTCCAATTGGGGACTTTGTTGCTCCTTCCTATAATTGGAGAAAAAGAAAACCAACTTTAGAAAACATTGTATTTATTCCCTCCCTCACACATTCAATCAATCAATCAGGAAGGCAACCAACATTGAAATACAAATAAAATAGTTTTTGCCCTATATCCTAGCAGGCATAGAGATACATAAAAACAAGGACAGAAAAGTATCATTCACTAATTCTAAAAATTCAGTAAATAAAGTACACTAAGGGAACAAAGGAGTCAGCAGTCAATTCTAGAGGGGAAGCTCAGGAAATGCTACAAAGATGGGCTAAACCTTGATAGATGGACAAGAGTAGAAAGGGAGGGTGTAAAGCGCATTCTAAGCTGAGCAAAGGGATGAGGCATGAAACAGCATGGTAAACAAAGGGTAACAAAGTAATGTGGTAAGACTGGAACACAGATATTGGGACTGAATTTTCCCTTTCAGCAGTACGGCAATGAAAGTTTTTAAGCAGAAGAGTTAAATTGTCCCATATGTATTTTGGAAACCTCATTTTGGCAAAGTAAAGATGAAAATAAGGGACGTCTTCAGTTTAGGACATATTTGAGACACTCAAAGGATTTTCAATAAAGATTTTAAATAAATATACTTAGAGTAGTACTGCCGTCGAGTTGGATCCAACTCATAGTGACCCCTTCTTGGGTTTTCAAGGTGGTTATCACTATGGAATTACACTGAGTAACCTTACTTCTGAGGAGTGGATGGTGAGTTTGAACTGCCAGCCTTCTGGTTAGCAGTCAGATGCCTTAAGCACTATGACACCAGAGTAGGAGCAGATGACCTTATTCAGGAAAAGGATATGGTATAAACAGGTAAATATTTATACAAAACTGCTATCATTAGCAAATCTAAATCGAATTCTGAAATTTTAACAATTAAAACAGGCATGAAGGAAAAATAGGATGCAATTTTTAAATACTGTACTTCAACAACTGGTTCAAGGATATAAAATATATTCTTATGAATTTATGGAAATTATTTTGGGGTATTGTAATAATATGCATTTTTAAGTTTAATGTAAAGATTTAATCATAAAACACCAATTCTCATTTAATCAATATAAATTTGGAACCTTATTTATATAATTAGAAATTATAATTTTATTCTGGAGTAGTTAATTAGGAAGCAGACTAAATAAAACATTAATTTGCTTATTTTACCCTTTATTATCAAAAACACCTAAAACGGCTATCAAGGATATACCAAACAACAACAGAATTATGTTAAAAATCATAAAGAAAACAAAAAGACCAAAAACTCATAATTCATAATAAATCTGATAAGGCCTAAAACAGATTTTACATTGCATTATCTATAAACACGGGTTTATATTAGATTGAAAGAAATCATTACCAAATTTAAAAGAACTACATTTTCTTTCAGTTCTTCATAAAAATCAGCAATAAAGTAAAAATAGATATTCAGAAGTCTATTTTTTTCATTACCTAGCTTTCTTTCCATAATTTGCATTTTAAAAAATTTCTATCACATTTTATGATATAGAAAGTTCCTGTTCTCATTCAACTCCAATCTCTCTGACCTTGATTCTCTTATTCAACTGTTACATTCATCTGGTTCTTCTTGAATGAATTTTCCCTCTCACATCCCTGTCATCTTCATTTCTACCTCACTGTTTGTGGGATAGGGGGTTGGTTTCTTTCTAATTCTTTCCTTCCATAATGGCATGTTGTTGTTGTTGTTATGTGCCGTCGAGTCAGACCTGACTCATAGCGACCCCTCCTTGGGTTTCCGAGGCAGTATGACTACGGAAGTAGATTGCCCCATCTTCCTTCTGAGGAGTGGCTGGTGGGTTTGAAACCGCCAGCCTTTTGGTTAGCAGTCAAGTGCCTTAGCCACTATGCTACCAGAGCTCATAGCTAAGAATTATTTAGTCCCCTCAACTTTTTATAAATCTCAATCCTGTGAATACGCCTCTATTAGTTATTGTATTTGTTCTCTACTATGGTCTTCAGGATTTCCATTTCTTTCTAAAGTCTTTGTCATTTTTAAGCTGATGTACAGTTATGAGGATGGAAAGACAGTATGTGGAAAACCACACAAAAAAGGTAAAAAACAAAGAAACTGGAGGCTGCCAGTAAGATGGAATAATAGACAGACAAACGACACAGACCCTCTTCAACAAAGAAAAGAAAAACCAATTGACAGAGATACAGAAGATAATCCTGAAACCCTGAGTTTTGAAAGGAACTGTACAGAAGTGCATTAGGCACCAACTAGTGGAAAAACCTGAACGAAAACAGTGAGTACATAGACGGTCAGAGCTGCAGACTGTCAGCTACTCTGATGAGACTAACAGTGTGAATATTTCCAAGTGGGGTTGGGACCCGAGAATAGACCTAAAGATCAGTCCTGGTCACCAAGGGCTTCAGGGACAACTGCTCTGGTGACCTATGACTAGGAAGGGAAACAGCAAGGAGGGAGATAATCTGAGCTGTGCACTTTCTGCTGTCCAGAGGGTGCAGCCACTTTGACTGTTTACACGTGGAAGCCATTTTGGATATTTAAAGTGACCGAGGGTGCTGCTATTTTGAATGTTTACAAGTAGTGGACATTTTGAATATTTAAAGTGACCAAGGGTGCAGCCATTTTGAATGTTTACAAGCAGCGGCCATTTTGGATATTCAAAGTGACTGACTGAGGGTACAGCCATTTTGAATGTTTATAAGTGGCAACCATTTTGGATTTTAAAGTGATAACATTTTCATTCGGATTCCAGGGACCTAAGAACAGGCTCTGTTTGCCAGGTTCAGCAAGGACATACGAGAGGCTGACAAAGGAAAGGAGACAGGTGATGAGAGTATAAGTGCTGTCAACTAGTGAACAGAGGAGCAGAGCACAGTACCCTGCCTGTACAGATAACATACAAACAAAACAAAGAAATGAAAATTGTGGGCAAGTCACTCTAACATATAATCACCAATTAAATATAAACACAAAAATGTCACAATGCCTTGGAGAAAACAGAGCATCACAGTGCCCACAAAGAAGCAAGATAAAGCAGGATAAACAAGGGACCAGGATACAGACCCAAAACACATCCCTGAAGAAGATGCAGCATTGGAACTTCCTGATAAGGAATTCAAAAGAATTATATTTAGGTATCTTCAAAGGATTGAGAGACAGACCAAGGAAAACACAGACAAAACCCTAGAAGAAAATACAAGAACAAAATGACACAATAAATGAAAAATTAGAAATGATTCTAAATCTACAGTTAGAAATCCAGAAGATTAATACTAAATTGTCA
>NW_006921622.1:18382667-18392601 GCF_000298275.1 Orycteropus afer afer | reverse complement strand
CAAATATGATGGTGAAATTAGGACATTTCCAGATAAGCAGAAATTAAGGGAATTTGTTAAAACCAGACTAACCTTATAAGAGATGCTAAAGGGAGCCCTTTGGACAGAGAAGCAACAACAGCCAACAACAACTTACCATTAACACACATGATGATATAACCCAGAAACCAACTCAGCTATGGAAGTATCCAAAGTAAAGAAGCCTACAAGATTGTAAGCAGGGAACCATAGACAGCACCCAATAAATGAGGACAACTACAAACCAAAAAGAGGGAAAAACATCTGTGTCATTACAGAACTTTCTAGATGGTAGGGAAGTCAAGACCTACAAGATAGAATGGACTGTTCTAAACTTGGGAAGAAAACTGTAAGTCACAGGGTAACCTCAAAGAAAAATGATAAACCTTCACATCAAAATAAGAAAGAGGACCAGCATAAATATTCAGCAAATACTAAAACAAAAGCAATGAAGGAAGTGACAACATGATTCATAAACAAAATAAGCTCAGCATAGAAAATTATATGGAACAAAGAAATCAACACAATGAAAAAGCACATGAGAAAAATGACAGCAATAAATTCATATTTGCTGATAATTATATATCTGGCAAGGGACTTATCTCTAAGATTGATGGAAAACTCCAATGTTTCAACACCAAAGGAATTAACAATCCAATTGAAAAATGAGAAGAAGACATGAATAGACAGTTCACCGTGGATGATATTCAGGTGGTCAGCTGATACATGAAAAGATGCTCACAATCATTGGCCATCAGAGAGATGTAAATCAAGACAATGAGATACACCGTCTCACCCCAGCACTGATGGCAAGGTTCAATGAGACAGAAAATAACAAATGCTGGTGGGGATGTGGAGAGATTGGGTCTCTCATACACTGCTTGTGTGACTGTGAAGTGACACAACCACTGTGGAAAGCAATATGGTGATTCTTTAGAAAGTTGGAACTGGAGATACCATTTGACCCAGCAATCCCATTACCGGGTATATATCCTAGAGAGGTGAGAGCCAGGATAGGAACATGCATGTTCATGTTCATCACAGCACTATTTACAATAGCAAAAAGATGGAAACAACCTATATGCCCATTAGCCAAAGAGTAGATGACCAAACTATGTTACATACACATACTGGAATGCTATACAGCACTAAAGAATAATGTAGAGTCTGCAAAACACCACACAATATGGAAGAACTTAGAGGACATTATGCTGAGTGAAATAAGTCAATCACACAATGACAAATATAGTATTAGTTCATTGCTGTGGTGGGTCAAGGAAAGGTTTATATATGGAGGGAAACTTTCTTTGTTGGTTGCCAGGTAGGAACACTGAAAAAAAAAAAATGCATTGCCCCATGTCACTTTAGTTTTGTGTATTTCACTGTACATAAATTATATGTCAATACAATGCACTTAAAAAAAAGAAACTGAAAAAAGAAAACACTTACCTTTGTAATATCAGAGACTGCTGAAATATTCAAGGAAGGTTTTAAAGGAGGGTCAGGTGATGGAAAGGCAGGATGAGAAAAGCCCTGGACTTTGAATGATGGTTTAGGGAGAGTTTCAACTTCATTTTCACTTTCAAAGTTATTGTCCTCAAACAAAGTTCTGTTTTCTGGTCTCACAATGCTAAGTTGTTCTTCTACTACAGTAAAAGCAAAGAAAAGAGTGCATGAAAATATCTGTAACTTCAAATCAGCAAATAATGCAAGAATGGGAGGTCTTCAAACAGCTTACTATACTTCCTGGATTGCTGAGAAGCAGTGATTAGCTTTGATAAGTTTGGCTTTGGAACTTTCTAAGGAAAAAAAAAAAAAAGTTGTAAAAATAACAGGTATCAAAATTGATAAAATTATTACAATAGTCATCATCAGTATATGATCGAATATAAAGAGCAAAGGTTTTGGAGTCATTCAGATGTGAATTCAAATTCCAGTTCTGCCACTTACAAACCCACATCTTCTCATGGAGTAAGGATCATGAGAGACGTCATAGGCATCTTCAAAATGTTACTCCCCTTGCCTCTAATTTATTATATAAATAACATGATATCCATTAGATTATTTCCTTAATCAAAAAAACACAGAACAAAAATCTACCTGAGTAGTTTGAACTATTATTCTAATATACTAGCAATAGGAAATTTAATTATTTGTTATATTTTGAAGCTTCATATTTTCATGATTTATCTGGTCATCCAAATTATTTCTTGTGGGGGAAAACATATGAGTTTAATTCATAGTAGTGCCTTTTTTAGATGGTCTGGGTTTACAAACAGTGTAAATTGCTTCTGTTTGTCAAAAAGTTGAACACAAATGATAGTATAAACACAGTTCCTTCAAAGAAAGAGAAAAAGGATAAATATTGTGAGCCAGTGATGATGACAGAGAACATACAGATGCATGAGTGCACACATACACACATATGTGCATGCATACACATACACAGCTACTGAAGAGACAGCTGTAAATAAATATGCTGACAATAAAAACAGAAAGAGATAGAGAGAACAGATACTGAAGAAATGTTTTCTGTGAGGCAAAAATTAAGCTTGGAGTAAATAATATTTTTAAAGTTGGGAGGACGGACAAAGGTAGGAAAAAAAATGAGGTATGACCACTCAATCAAATATGAGATCAAACTCAGGAAGAAAAGGAAAAACCTAAATACAAATAAAGTATGTAAAGAAATATATATATGTATGTGTGTATATCACAAGAGAAAGATATATATGAATCTTCTGTTCATAGTATGTGTCTAATAATAGTGATTTATATATATTACTCTATAGCTTAGAAATACTACTACAGAGTTTAATTTTATCACTATAAAACAAGTCATTCCATTGTTTGAACAGAAAGAGAGAAAATGGGAAAGGAAATGTTCCTGACACATCAACTCTCCATTTGCAAATTCAGAAATCAGAATTTCTGAAGAGTAATATATCACTTGAAAAGAAATATTTAATAGAACACAGGCTGGGGCTAAAAACTGACAAATTTAAAATTCTAATCTAAGATCACAATTGGAGAAGAGGAGAAAATATAATATTCCCTTCTATCTTATTAATAACACATTATCTCAATATAACTCAATTGAACTTATATATCCCAAACATTAAAAGGGAATATTGATTCAAGCCACATTTTTAGAAATGCAAATAGATTTAATTATTAGACATATTATGCATATTATACTTCTTACAAAGCTCCATTTTATAGAAGTTCATTTGTTTATTCATTTATTCACATTCAAAAATGCTTCTTATATGTAAGACCTTATTCTAGGTGTTGCAGGATACAAACACGTATGTCTCCTAACGTCTAGCAGCTTAAAGACAGAAGGCTTTAAAATGACTATTTAAACTCACTGCTGATTATATAAAATATAACTATAATATAAAAAATTCTTATATTTGAAATTTTAGGAAATTTGGAAATTTAGGGTCATGAATAGATATTTTTAAAATTATAATACAAAAAATTTCTGAAATTTGAAGTTTTAGCATATGGTTCTCAAGAGTCTCTGCTTTTAGATACAGTTATTATGGTAAGCAAAATATGTGTTCTGCAATCAGATGAAGATTATTAAATATTCTCTTAATGGAATGATTTAGGAAATATGGTGGAATCCCTCTGTAATCAGAATTTTGAGAAAGAAAATTTAAATTTTCAAGTTCCCACAATTTCAAATACTGCATTAGGCTAAATACAGAACAAAAGACAGAAGCAAACAAAAAAGATCTCTCCTAAAAACTGTAAGATACATGGAAGGGGATAAAATTAGAGATCCTGGATACAGTGGTAGGAAAAATATGGAACAAAATTCAAAAACACAAAAATGACCAGAATTACTGGTCAGATGGAAACTGGTTGAACTCGAGACTATGGTCCCAGGTTATCCTTCGGGCCTAGAAATGGACTCACTCCCACAGACTGTCTCTCAGACCAATGGTAGAAAGGCCTACAAGCAGAACATCTACCCCAAGGAGATATACCCACCTACCACAGGGAGATGCACCCCTTGGATCAACCAGCATGAGACATCAGAGGGGCAGCATTCACATAGAGGGAAAGCTGGACTGACAGGAATGCATAGACAGTAAGGACACAGGGAAGGGGTAGTCACAGGGAGGAGGGGAAAGAAGAGTTTTTTATGGTTGGGGATTATAATCGGGGCTGTGGAATCAAATGTGCATGAACTGTTGAGACTAAAATCTGATTTGTAAATATGCACCCAAATCACAGTAAACAAAAATATATACATGTATAAATGTTATTTAGTTTTAGAACTGAAAAGCATCAGAGAGTGCTTTCATGATTACTGAAGTTAGTTAACTATCCATGAAAGATTTCATTTAGACATAAGTATTATAAAAGTTATATTAGTGTAACTTAAAAATCATAGTAATAATCCTTCCTTGACCATTTTCATATTTTCACCATTGTGAGAAAGCTCCTCTCGATATAATTTTCTTGTCACTACAGATTTTCCTGCCCATTGTGTTTTCAGCCCAAACTCCCCCCCTCTTCAGTTTTTACCAAAGTCAAAAGTGAAAACAAAGAAGAAAAATTCTACTTGTCATGTTCCCACTACATAGTTTTTCTCTGAACAACTTTCCATTATAACTATAAAATAAGCAGACTATTGCTAAATTTTAAGAGTAAATACAACAAAAAATTAAACTCAGAGCAGAAAAATTAATTTCATGATAGATCACTTTACCTTGATATCTAAATCTAAGTCTGTGTCATCAGATGTAGGCCATGAATCACCAATGCCAGGTTTGTCGGAAAGCCTTTAGAGCAAAAATATATAACAAAAATGAGCACATTTCTTTAAAAAAAAAACCTGAGAAATGTTGCCTATCTCCACCATATTTTAATGCAAATAACACAGATACTGCCAGTATTTTCTCACCAACTGTGCTCTCCCCAACCTCAAATACTTTTGTAAGTGTGTCATGCTAATTTTTTTACATGTTGCTATGAAAAAAAAAAAAATTTAGCATAGCATCCCCACAAAAATACCAGGAGGTGGGGGTAAAGGGTTGGCAAAAAATTTAGAATGAGCACATTATTTGCTTTAAAATACAGGTATATATTAAATGATACTTTATAACAAAATTTTACTTCTCTTTTTAAAAAAAACTGTTACCTATTTCTCACTCCACCTCTCCCAAGCTATGAACCAGTCAATGAAGACTCACTTTTAGTCCCCATAATAAAAAGTAACTAGAAATATATTGGCAGAGCCTAAGAATAAGTTGTCTTTACCAAAGGTCCTGGGTGCTGGACTGAAAATCACTGATGGATGAATTAAATTTTTTAATCTAAAACAAAACTGATGGCTTAAAACAAGGTAGAAAGACACACTATCCTTTGTCCATTGTCTGTTCCTTGTTCAAAGACAAATTTGTGTCAGTCAAAATGCAAGTCTTGGTTCTTTGGCTGAAAACCACTTATAAAGAAGGCCAAAACACTGCTCCCATTTTCATCCTTTACTCTAAAACAGTATTTAAAAAAATTAAAAAACCACTGCCATCGAGTCATTTCTGACTCACAGTGACCCTTACTGGGTTTCCAAGGCTGTAAATCTTTATAGTAGATTGCCTCATCTTCCTCTCATGGAGCAGCTAGTTGGTTTGAACCGCCAACCTTCTGGCTAGCACCCAAAAGCCTTATCCACTACACTACCAGCATAGTTAAGTCCCTAAAAGATTTGAAATGCTTGAAAATTATTTGTATAAAAGTCAAAAAATGAATTTATATGCTGCTACTGGGAATATTATTCCCAGGAAGACTACAACATTAGTACAAAATCCAATTACTTTTTCCTAATAGGGCCTGCCTTATTCAGGTCTACATAAAACTGTAAGCCCATAAAGACCTTCATAAGAATTCAGACATCCAAGAAAGGAAACTGAGATTAAAATAAAGCCCTGATAGTTGTACCTCTCTTTCCTTAATACTCTCTAGATATCTTCCTTCCTATGGATTCCCACATCTAGATCCTTCCTCTGCAAGATTCAGTAGCAATCTCCAATCTTTATATCTTCAAACTATAAAAACACAGATTCCTGAAACAAGGATAAGCTCAAATAACTAAACTAGGAGCTCTCTATTTTCCTGATACTAAGAAACAAGTTAAATGGAATCTCAATCATCCATCTCCAACATAAGCATGTTACCAATTAAAAACTGAAGCTTCATGACTGACTTTATTTATAGCCAAATCTACCCTACCATCTCCTACTTAACATGTACACAGAAAGGACATCAGCAAATTGGGAAGAGGTAAAAGTTAAAGGACACCTGCTTGGGCCACAGACTTACATATTTCAGCAACCTCCAGCCTCCTATGACTCTAAGAGATCTAAGTCATCCTCTGTAGGTTGGGATGGTGTTAGGTGATACCACTTTTTTATCTGCTGTACAGATGCTACACTCTTATCAGCTGTAAACCCAAAAACCCACTGCCATTGAGTCAATACCAACTCATAGCAACCCCCACTGGGTTTCCAAGGCTGTAGATCTTTATCTTTTCATCTTCCTCCCACAGAACAGCTGGTGGGTTTGAACCACCAACCTTCTGGTTAGCAGCCAACCTTACACACTACTCCACCAGCGCTCCTTTATCAGCTATAACGTGGCTCAAATTATTTTAACATATTTCAAAACAAACCTTGAAATTTGTTAGCTTCTCCAATTGCAAAAAAAAAAAAAAAAACCTATTCAGTACTGCCTTAATAAGCTTGCTATTTTAACATGCCTTTCTAGGTAACTCCCAAAATCCTATGTCCTTCATTTCAATAAATTATCTATATCAAATTTGTCATAAATCCAGTATTCTGCTGGATTTTTTTCCTAAAACTCTTATTCCTATCCAACCCAGCATTGTTCCTCTTTAAACGTACCCCACCCTGGTAATTCCATTCCTATCTTCTTCCACTGTGCTCATTAAACCCATTCTCCATCTTTCTACTCACCTATGGATGATAAAGAAGGAAACGCACTGGGCTTAGACCTAATAAACTGAGATAAAATCTCATTCCTACCATTTGCTATATATATGATCCAGAGAAGTCACTTTTATCTCTTTGAGTTTCAGGATCTCCATCCAAACAACCACTTGGCCAGGAAGCTGAACATAGGTTGATATACTAGAAGGTGTTCTGATTAATTAATCTCTAAGATTCCCTAAAACTCAGAAATTCTCTATGTTTATAATTTTATCTATACAAAAACGTGGAATAATACTTAGGTGGCAGAAATGGAAAAAAATACCAGAACAAAAGAAAAAAATAAAAGTTAAAAAAAAAAAAAAGACTATATTAAAAAATATCAAAGAAAATGATACTCTAGGGAGGGAAAAAAAACTTCACAAAACTGGGCAAGGGTACTAGCTAATGGGAAAACCAGATTAGGAAGCAAGTAAGGCCCTAAATAGAGAAATCAATCAGAATTGTCCTCTAAGGAGATGCTGAATATGATTAGAACTACATGATTCATATGTACATATTCTTCAATGTATAAGTAATTAATTTCTATAGGAGTAGATACCATTATACTCAAGAAGGGTTGACTGAATTCTTGCCAGAAGAAGGTCCTCCTTAGGTAAAATCTATGGTCCTGTCATCATAGTTATCTGAGATCTGCCCTAAAAACAACTGATAGCAAAAACAAGGGCCTGGTGATTGCAATCAATGTCATGAAAAAAAAAAAAATGTATATGAACTGCTGTATAGAAAACAAATTCACTCTATAAACTTTCACCAAATCACAATTAAAAAAAAAATTTTTTTAGAAAAGAGGGACCTGGTTACCACTTCAATTGTCAAATAAATAAGCACAAACTCTTGGGGACTAATAAGGTTTCTTAGAAAAATTCCAAATCAGGGTTAATACATGAACTAAATTTTACATTCTGAACTGATCCAATTTGGACTTTGTATTTTGATCACAGTGCTGCATAGGTACCTATGTTATTTGGACCAAGTGACCATCCTCTCTGAACCACAGTCACCTAGTTATTAAAAAGCAGGTAGCAATATAAAATGGTACAGCTGTTGTGGAAACCAGTTTGGTGGTTCTTCAAAAATTTAAACACAGAAATATCATAAAATCCAGCAATTTCTCTCTTGGGTATATACCCAAAAGAATTGAAAGCAGGGACCAATGTACACAAATGGTTACTGCAGCATTATTCATAACAGCAAAAAGCTGGAAATAACTCAAGTGTCCATCAAAGAAGAATGGAAAAACAAAATATGGTATTACCCCTACAGTGGAATGATTCAGCCTTTAAGAGAAATGAAGTTATGATACATGCTATGACACAGATGAACCTTGAAAACATTATGCTAAGTGAAATAAGCCAGATACAAAGGACAATATTATATAATCCAACATACATGAAATACCTAGAATAGGTAAATGTATAGAGGACAAAGTGGATTAGTGGCTAATAAGAGCTTAATGACTACTTAATTTCTGTTTGGGGTGATCAAAACTTTTACAAATAGATAGTAGTGATGATTGCATAACACTGCGAACACAATTAATGTCACTAAATTATACATTTATAGTTCAAAGGGAAAATTTTACGTCAGCTATGTTTTACCACAATAAAATATTTTTTTAAAAAGTAGGTAATGATAGTATCTTCCTTGCTGAAAGTAAGAGGACTTGAAGCACTTACTGATGAAGATCAAAGACTATATACAACCTTCACTATGGATTACACTTCAACATAAATTTAAAAACAAATCTTCACAACTGGACCACTCAGCAACTTCATGGTGAGTAGAGAAAACACTGAAGTTGTCAAGGATTTAATTTTACTTGGATCCATAGTCAACATCTATGGAAACAGCAGTCAAGATACCAAACAACATTACATTGGGCAAATGTGCTGCAGAAGACTTTAAAGTATTTAAAAAAAAAAAAAAAAAGCAAAGGTGCCATTTTGAGGACTAAAGTGTACCTGACCCAAGCCATGGTATTTTCAACTGCAACATATGCATGTGAAAGTTGGACAATGACATAGGAAGACCAAAGAAAAATTGATGCTTTTGAATTATGGTGTTGGCAAAGAAAAGTGAATATACCATGGACTGCTATTAAAATAAACATATTTGTCTTGGAAAAAGTACAGACAAAATGCTCCTTAGAATTGAGGATGGTGAGACTTCATCTCACATATTGTGGATATGTTATCAGGAGGGATCAGTTCCGATAGAGGGAAATCATACTTGGTAAAGTAGAGGGTCAGAGAAAAAGAAGACTCTCAATGAGATGGCTTGACACAGTGCCTGCAACAATGTGTTCAAACATAGCAAACTGTGAGGATGATGCACTACTGAGCAGTATTTCATTCCATTGTATACAAGGTTGCCATGAGTAAGAACCAAGTAGATGTCACCTAACAACAATAATAGCACAACTACTTTGCAGGACTGTTAGGATGACTATATGAGATAACAGATGTTAAACCCATTGTGGATTCCAGACTAGAGTAAAACACTGAAAAATGTTAGCATTCTTTTCTCAGCATTCCCATAGTTGACAGATAATTTTAAAATCTGTAAAATCTTACCTGCTTAAAGAGTCATCTTCAGAACTCTCATGCTCTATTAAAGAAAAAAGTAAAATATATTTTAAATCAACAATAGAAAAATATAGAAAGTATAAGATTCTGATGTTGTGTTACACACATTCCTTTGGGACCACACCTGGAGATTATACTAAATAGTAATCATCTAATCATATTTATTTAGTACGGTCAATTGATGCATTAAGAATTCCTCCAGGGATGTAGGAGATCCTACATAAAGAGGGAGAACAATGTGGTACAAAACTCAAAATTGTTTGGAGGCAAAAAAAAAAAAAAGAAGGTGGGGACCAGGTTTGTTGG
>NW_006921622.1:18376287-18382312 GCF_000298275.1 Orycteropus afer afer | reverse complement strand
AGAATTCTTCCTCTCCTTTGTATTAATCAAATGTAAGGAAAGGAGAATGCCATTTATCAACATTTGATACCTAAACACTGTAAAGCAGAGGCCAAATCCAGCCAGCTCTCTGATTTTATTAATAAAATTAATTTTCTTAGAATACAATCATGGCTATTTATTTATTTTCTATGACTGCTTTTACACTACTACAGCAGAGCTGAGCAGATGTAACAGAGACCATAAAGCCCATTAAAACTAAAATATTCAGTCTGGTCCTTCACAGAAAACGCTTGCTCATTCCTGCTTGACATAACATCCAAAGCGCTCAAATCTCATCTTGCTACCCCACTGCTCAAAATTCTTCAATGAATCCTGGAAGTAAACAGTGCTGGTTCCCTACCCAGTAGCCATTCCTTATTTTTCTTTCTTGCTGGAGAACCACAATTCGGTTTAGATATGTACCATCCCAAGTACCCAAAGAACGTGGTCTCTTCCCAGCTCAAAATAGAGAAAACTATTTTTCTAAACCAATCACAGTAATTACACATCCTTTATCAGTTGTTGGCTTAGGAATGAGCATGTGAGGGAACCCAGCCAATAAAATATTAATGGATGTCTGAAGCAAGTTTCTGAGTTTGCTCCCTATTTTAAAGAAAAGCAGCCCTTCCAGTCTTTGGATATTGTCATGTGAGAACAGGATGCTTGGAGGTGACTATGAAAGGAGACATAAACAAAACACTAATAGCAGCACAGCTCAAAATGGGAAAACACCTAGACCTTAATGACAATTCTGAGCCACCAAAATAACTCTGGTTTCTATTGTTTTAGCCACTGGTGGCATGGTGCTTAAGACATCTGACTGCTAACCAGAAGTCTGACAGTCAAACCCACCAGCTACTCCTCAGAAGGAAGACTGGGCGATCTACATCCATAGTGATACCGCCTGGGAAACCCAAGAAGGGGTCGCTATGAGTCAGATCTGACTAAGACAAAAATGAGTTTGTTTTTTGGTTTTTTTAGTTAAGCTGGAATTGACTGGATGATAATGGATTGGGTTGAGTTAAGTCATCTATTATTTGCAGTCAAAAGCATTCTAACTGGTAAAGTTCCAAAGGAGCTCTGGTAGCATAGTGCCTAAGGCACTTGACTGCTAACCAGAAAGCTGGCAGTTCAAACCCACCAGCCACTCCTCGGAAGGAAGGTTGGGCAATCTATTTCCGTAGTGATACTGCCTCGGACCCAAGGAGGGGTCGCTATGAATCAGGTCTGACTCGAAGGCACATAACAACAACAACAGGAAGATCTAATAGGCCATTTCTATGGTATTAAACAGCTTTTCATTAGCTTGCCTTAGCTACGTATTCACCTCATTCCCTACTACTCCCACATCACACTTTGTACCAACAAACCGAACACAATTCCTGCAAAGTCCACTCATGTATCTTAACCTTTATACTTGTTGTTCCTTGTGCCAAGCATGTAATCTTGTTAGCTGTTCCTTTCTGCTAAACATCATCTTCTGCCTCTTCACCTAGCCAACTTCAACTCACTCCATACGCCTGCCTTAAATTCCACCCACATTTCTAAAGCTAATTGCTTGAAATGGGTCTAAGCCATATTAAACACCAAATATATTATAATAAATAAATAATGATTATTATAAACCCCTAAGGGGTATCAGGCACATAGTGAGCACTGAAAGAAAGTAGAATAAATAATAAAGGTAACAAGGAGAGCAACAAGCAGCTAGAGGGCAGGGCCTGTGCTTTTAAAGTGTCTGTATTCCAAAATCCCAGAATAATGCTTAGTACCTAAGACCCTACATACTTAAGTGAACACAAAGGTATCATACGGGGATTCAGGAGCCATGATTAAATAAATGAATTTCATTTGGGACAATACTGTTTTAAAATATACATTGCCTAAAATGAACTTCTTCAATAATTCTAGGTTTTAGACAATTAAAAGAAAATATATATGCAATTTACACATGGACTTTAAGAACTGCTCTTTCTTTACCAAAATTTTGTTACTCTTACTTTCTTTATCTATGGTAGGAACACCAAGAATAATGGCACCTTCTCAGCAGTCTTACCTGGATTATTCTGAGAAGAATTCTTAGGTTTCTTTTCTTTTTTACACTCAGAAATTAGTTGGTGAATGCTGTGTATATAAAATGAGATAAATACTACTATTTTAATATTGATAAGAGTAACATTTACCAAAAATATTGCATAATCTTAGAGTATTTCATACAATACCACCACTAACTCAGAACTTTATCCCCTACACTTCAAAGTTGTAACCACTACAAACTTTTTATTAGGCATTTAATTTAATTTAAAGAAAAAAAAGCTCCTGTTTTGAGGGCAGTACAGCTCAGTAAATTGAGTTAGCATGATATAATGGAAAGTATCCTGAACTCAGAAAAAGCTCCAGCTGCGTCACAAACCACTTGGATGGTTCTTGGATATGTCACTTATTGCCCTCTTTCATAAGCTGTTATGAAGATTTATTGAGTTATTATTTTAAAAAATGCTCAGAGATATAGTGAATAGGGAACAATTTCTTCTTGAACTTCATTGGTGAAAGTATTTTGGATTCATTCCCACATAAACACACTGTGTTTATGCATATTTTTTTCATAGGCTCTATATTCAACAGTTGCATTTTTAAGAAAATGTTACTAAATCCTAATTTTGGTTATTACTTGCTGTTCTATTTTTTTAGTTTAGTAATTTCAAAACATCTCAGAAATTTTATATAATTTGTAACTAAATCTATTTATAGTATAAATGTATTACTTCAGTAAGTAGTTACCAGAATTGCCCACTATTATCACAGCTGATTACACCAAGGGCAGAACATTAATAAAGGTCAAAACCTAGCTTGGATTACTATTCTTTCACTACCTACTCTAACTTTGAGCTGTGTTGTTGTTGTTATGTGCCGTCGAGTCGGACCCGACTCATAGCGACCCCTCCTTGGGTTTCCAAAGCAGTATCACTAAGAAAGTAGATTGCCCCATTTTCCTTCTGAGGAATGGCTGGTGGGTTTGAACCGCCAGCCTTCTGGGTAGCAGTCAAGTGCCTTCGGCATTACGCTACCAGAGCTCCCAACTCTGAACTAGCAAATCTTTATCAGAATGATGCTTAATCACCAATCCATCCCCCACTAACTTGGAAGATAAACCCTTTTTATATATGAATACCATAAAATCATGAATGGGACTTAGCTCTTTTAGGTCTAACTAACCTAATTTAGATTCAGAGAATTCTACAGAATGGCTGTGCTGATTTGTGTCTCAGAACTTAAAAAACTATGCCAGCCTCTCTGAAAATGAGAGACAGATGTCACCTAGGAGATTTTTATTTAGGGAAAACAGAACACTTGATAGGCCAACCTTAATGATGAAATATAAGGCAAGTGGGCACCTACTACTCTGGAGATAGGCAATGTGGGACCTTTCCACCTGGGAAAAAAAAAAAAAAAGGTATTCCAAAGGATATAAAGAGGATTTGGGATACATATCTGGTTAGCAAAGAAATTCTGATCTTTTCTTGAAACATTATTTGAACCTCTTGACAGCTTAGAATGGTCCTTACTAACAACTGCTGGGAAAAAGACAAACGTAGGCCTCAAAGGGTAATTCAAGATGAAGATCTGGGCTAACGTGGGCTCCAGACAAGCATTTGCACGTGAAGGAAAGGATCAGTTTGCTCAGTATGTGTGTGACAAAAGCTACTAAGCCCAGCTACCACAGTAGGATGCTGGTGCTTTGGGAACAATGGCTGAACATATAAGCATATGGGAACTAAGAGGAAAAAAAAAAAAAAAAAAACCTGCAACTTTGACATCTAATTGTGGGTTATCACTGAAGACTGTGAGGGAGCTAAATTAGCAACAGCATCCTTGTAACCAAAGGTTGATCATGACTAGACTGCAGGGCAGGTTTCAATAGCAATGTCACAACAAGAAAAGCAACAGAAACAAAAGAATGATTAGAATGTTCCACTCACCACCCTCATCTGACTTGTGAAAAGGATTATCCCTTTTGGATTTAGCAAATTCTCACAAGTTCTTGCTAAATTCATGGGGAGCTTATAGGAGAGTCCCCAGGGTAAATACAGTATTTTCTGCTAACCCAGACATTTCAAGAATCACAGAATTCATAAGAAAAACCAGAGATGTGAGTGACTCTATTGAACTAAATACATAGGGTTACATTTTGGATGAAATCGATGATGTTAGGAGCCCTAATGTTAAAGGTCTCAAAAATTCTAACACTCACTTCTTCCCATTAAGAATCTTGCATCAACTGCTACTTCCAGATAGTCTAGCCTTATATAGGACTTTGCCTGTTACTTGATTTCTGGCTACTGATGTGGAATACTGATTGCCCTTCCAAGACTACCTGAACCAAAGAATGACTCACCATCACTGTTGTATAAGTAGTAATAGTTGTAATTTTAAACCTCACAGTTCAGTAATAAAGGTGCTCTACACTCCTCGGAGGGAAGGTTGGGCAATCCACTTCTGTAGTGATACTGCCTCGGAAACCCAAGGAGGGGTCACTATGAGTCAGGTCCGACTCGACAGCACATAACAACAACAACAGTAGCAAACGGGGTAAAGGCATTTGGCTGCTAACCAAAAAGTCAGCAGTTCAAAGCAACCAGCTACTCTACAGGAGGAAAACAAAGCAATCTATTTTTGTAAAGACAAAAAGCTTTGGAAACCCAATGGGGGTTGCTATGAGTCAGAATCGATTTGACAGCAGTGGGGTTTTTTTGCGTTTAGTAGTAACTACCTTTTTTTTTTTTTTCTTTGCACCACTTGTCTGTCAGTCTGTCATACTGTGGTGGCCAGCATGTCGCCATGAGGCTGGGGGCTAAGCCACCAATATTTCAAATACCTGCAGTGTCACTCATGGTGGACAGGTTTCAGTGGAGCTTCCACACTAAGACAGACTGGGAAGAAGGATGGGGCAGCAATCCACTTCTGAAAAAATTGGCCAGTGAAAACATTATGAATAGCAGTGAAATACTGTCTGATACATTACTGGAAAAGTTTGTAAATAGCCATGAAACGCTGTCTGATACGGTGTCAGAAGATGAGCACCTCAGATTGGAAGGCACCCAGAATATACTGGGGAAGAGCTGCCTCCTCAAAGTAGGGTCAACCTAACTGACAAAGATAATTCCTTTTGGACTTAGCAAATCCCCAAAAGTTCTTGGTAAATTCATCTTGGTAAATGTATGTCCTTTTGGGAGGTACATTTGTTGATGCGGCACAACTCAAAAATAGGAAGAAACAGCTGCAAACATCCATTAATCATTGGAACATGGAATGTATGAAGTATGAAACTAAGAAAATTGAGAGTTGTCAAAAATGAAATGTAATGCATAAAGATTGCCATCCTAGGCATTAGTGAGCTGAAATGGACTGGTTTGGGCCATTCTGAATCAGAAAATCATATGGTCTACTATGCTGGGAATGACAAATTGAAGAAAAATGCCGGCAACACATTCATCATCAAAAAGAATGTTTCAAGATCTATCCTGAAGTACAATGCTATCAGTGATAGGATAATATCCATGTGCCTACAAGAAACACCAGTTAATAATATTATTCAAATTTACGCACCAATCACTAAAGCCAAAGATGAAGAAATTGAACATTTTTACCAACTTCTGCATTCTGAAATTCATCAAACATACAATCAAGTTGTATTGATCATTACTGGTGATTGGAATGGGAAAGCTGGAAACAAAGAAGAATCATTGGTAGTTGGAAAATATGACCTGGTGATACAAATGACACCAGAGATCTCATGATAGACAGAATTTTGCAAGACTAATAATTTTTTAATTGAAAATACCTTTTTTCTATTGGTTTAATGACAGATACATAGACCAATGGAATAGAATTGAGAACCCAGAAATAGGTCCATAGACCTATAGTCAGCTGATCTTTGACAAAGGCCCAAAATCCATTAAATGGGGAAGAGAATGTTTGTTTAATAAAAGGTGCTGGCAAAACT
>NW_006921622.1:18369673-18374265 GCF_000298275.1 Orycteropus afer afer | reverse complement strand
CACACCTGTGGTTTCCAGCCAAACAAAAAACAGGCATATGAGTTAAACATTTACCTCAAGTAGATACACTCCTGGGAGAGAACAATCATGGGAGAAACAAGGGCTGCTTATGCACAGGGAGACAGCTCAGGGGGCAGGAGTGCAAGGAGGGATGGACACTGGGAAGAGGTAACTATGGGGAGGAAGTGGGAGGGGAGCTGTTGCACTGTGGTAAACTGTGATCAATGACATGAGACAAAGTATATGTGAACTGCTGTACAGAAAGTGAATTTGCTCTGTAAATCTTCACCCGAATCACAATTAAAAAAAAAAAAAAACCTTTTTTCAACAACATAAACAGCGGCTATATCCATGAACCTAGCCAGATGAAATACACAGGAATCAGATCGACTACACCTGTGGCAAGAGGCAATGGAGAAGCTCAATAGCTTTACCTGAAATAAGGCTAGGAGCTTACTGTGAAATAGATCATCAATTGCTCCTGTGCAAGTTCAAGTTGAAGCTGAAGAAAATTTTAAAAAGCCACTGCGAGCCAAAATATGACTTTGATTAGCTCCCACCTGTATTTAGGGACCATCTGAGGAATATATTTGACACACTGAACACCAGTGACCAAAAACAAGACAAATTATGGGAAGATATCAAGAACATCATACATGAAAAAACAAAAGGTCATTAAAAAGACAGCAAAGGAAGAAAAGACTAACTGGATGTCAAAAAAGACTGAAACTTGGTCTTTAATGGACAGTATCTAAAGCAAAGAAAAGAGAGATAAAAGAGCTGAACAGAAAATTTCAAGGAGAAGCTCAAGAAGACAAAGTCTATTATTATAATGAAATGTGCAAATACCTAGAGTTAGAAAGCCAACAGGGATGAACATGCTTGGAATTTCTCAAGTTGAAAGAATTGAGGAAAAATTCAGGTCTTGAGTAGCAATATTGAAGAATTTTATGGGGGAAAATATTGAATGACACAGGAAGCATCAAAAGAAGATGGAAGGAATACAGAGTCACTGTACCAAAAAAAAAAAAGGTCAATATTCAACTATTTAAGGAGGTGGCATACAGTCAAGAACCACTGGTATTGAAGGAAGAAGTCGAAGCTGCACTGGAGGAATTGGCAAAAACAAGTCTCCAGGTATTCATGGAATATCCACTGAGATGTTTCAACAAACAGATGCAGGGCTAGAAGCACTTACTCGTCTATACCAAAAATTTTAGAAGATAGTTACCTGGCCAACTGACTAGAAGAGATCAGTATCTGTGCCCATTTCAAAGAAATGTGGAAACTATTAAACAATATCATTAACATCACAACCAAGTAAAATCTTGGCGAAGATAAGTCAAAAATGGTTGTAGTAGTATACTGACAGGGAGCCTTCAGAAATGCAAGATAGATTCAGAAGAGGACATGGAACAAGGGATATCATTGCTCATGTTAGGTGCATCCTGGCTGAAAGCAAAGAATACCAGAAAGATGTTTATTTGTGTTTTACTGACTATGCAAGGACATTTTACTGTGTGGATCATAATAAATTATGGATGACATTGTTAATAATGAGAATTCCAGAATTAATTGTGCTCATGAAGAACCTGTACGGAGGCCAGGAGGCTGTCATTCAAATAGAACAAGGGGATACTGCATGGTTTAAAATCAGAAAGGTAGTGCGTCAGGGTTTTATCCTTTCACCATACTTATTCAATCTGTATGCTGAGCAAATAATCTGAGAAGCAGGACTATATGAAGAAGAATGAGGCATTAGGATTGGAGAAAGACTCATCAACAACCCGACATATGCAGATGACACAACCTTGCTTGCTGAAAGTGAAGATGACTTGGAGCACTACTGAAGAAGATTAAAGACTACAGTCTGCAGTACAGATTACACCTCAACAGGAACAAACAAAAATCTTCACATCTGCACCAATAAGCAGCATCATTGCATCACGGAGAAAAGACTGAAGTTGTTATAGGGATTTCATTCTACTTGGATCCACAATCAACACCCATGGAAGGAGCAGTCAAGAAATCTGACATATTACACTAGGCAAATCAGCTTGCAAAAGACCTTTTTAGAATGCTGAAGAGCAAAGATGTCACTTTTAAGACTAAGGTGTGCCTAACCCAAGACACAGTATTTTCAATTGCCTCAGATGCATGTGAAAGATGGACAACGAATAAGGAAAACCAAAGAAGAGTTGATACCTATGAATTATGGTGTTGGCAAAGAATACTGAAAATACCATGGACTGCCAGAGGAATGAACAGATCTGTCCTTGAGTAAGTGCAGCCAGAATGTTCCCTGGGAGCAAGAATGGCCAGACTTTGTCTCACCTATTTTGCTCATGTTGTAAGAAGGGGCCATTCCCTGGAGAAGAATATCTTGCTTGGTAAAGTGGAGAGTCAGTGTAAAAGGGGAAGACCTTCCACAATACAGACTGACACAGTGGCTGCAATGATGGGCTCAAGTAAAGCAAGGATTGTGAGGATGGCACACAACTGGGCAGTGTTAAGTTCTTCTGTACATAGGGCTGCTATGAGTCAGAGCCAACTCAATGGCACATAACAACAAAACAAGACCATTTTTTAAATAAGCACATATTAAAACCTCTAAAAACAGCATAATCATCTTCAGTCCACCACAGATTATCTTAAGAAAAGACATCAATACCTTGCTAAAGAAGTCCGACTATACTTGTTGAGTCATAATCTACAGCAAGCATGAAGGGTGTTCTAAAATAACAGAGAGATAACTTCATCCTAAGAATTTTAGTTATTTACACAGCTAATTTAATATACTTTACCACACTAATATCTGTGTAGAAGTGACCATTTATAGGTACTAAGAGAAATAAGCATCTTGGGTGCTAGTATGTTATCTTCATAATTTACATCCAAGGTTAAAAGGAAAGGACAAAAAAGAAAGCCTCTTGCTCCACTGGTATAAAATTCAGTTGCTGATATAAAATTCTTTGGTGGACAAGAAACCATACAGAGGTTAATTACCTGAGGCAGGGAAGGTTTAAATGAAGAATTCTCCATTTCTTCCCTACTTTGATATAACATGGTAATACAAAGGCAGCTAGGGGCCAGATAAGTGAATGCTATTTAAATCTTCAAATAATAATAATAATAACAATGCTTAAAATAATAACAGTCATTATAGTTGAAATTAATGATGCTGAATTAGATGTTATATATATAATCTTGTACCCAATCATTTTTATAATATAAAGGAGCTCTGGCAGCATAGTGCCTAAGCACTTGACTGCTAACCAGAAGGCTGGCGGTTCAAACCCAGCCACTCCTCGGAAGGAAGGTTGGGCAATTTACTTCCGTAATGATACCACCTCAGAAACCCAAGGAGGGGTCGTTATGAGTCAGGTCCAACTCAACAGCGCATAACAACAACAACAACAACAGTATTTCACTGTGTTTTCTAAGAAAGTTAACACTGCAAATTAGATTCCCAATTGACAATTTCTACACAAATTTTCCAATGACATCAGTTGCATTTTTCACAATGTGTCTCTATTCTCTTTTGTGTTTTTAATTATTCTCTTTTAATTGTATTCTAATTGTTCTATTTTCAGTACTCTAGTTAACCTGGCCCCCTTATCTTCTATCTTTCCTTTAGAATGAATGTTGACTTTTTGTAATTTTTTTTCTTTTACTGGCACACCACACTCATGGGTAATATCCTTTATTTTGTATGCCAATCTGTTGTTTCACTAAATGGAGACCTCAGGGGATAGTTTTGGTTCAAAGTTGGTTCAAACCAATAGTCTCAGGGAGTCCTCCAGTGACAACTGGTCCAGAAAGTCTGGACTTTTTAGGAATTCAAGTTCTGTTCCACATTTTTCTCCCATTCTATCAGGGTCTATCTATTGTGGCCCTGATTAGAACTGTCAGTAGTAGTAGCTAGGTAGTTTAAGGGTAGAGAGGCCATGACATCCAAACACCTCTGAAGGGCAGATTATTATCCTTCTTTTCATATCACAAAATAAGTTTGCTGATATTAAGTAATATTCCCAAAGTCACACCCCCAGCAAATGGGAAAGTTAGAAATCAAACCAGACTTGTATAAATCTAAGGAGCTCTGGTGGCATTTGACTAAGGCATTTGACTGCTAACCAGAAGGACAGTGGTTCCAACCCACCAGCTGCTCCACAGAAGGAAGATGGTGCAATCTAGTTCCGTAAAGATCTACTGCCTCAGCAACCCAACAGGGGTCACAATGAGTCAGAATTGACTCAATGGCAGTAAGTTTGGTTTTGTGTAAACCTAAAGCCTATCTCTTTTCATCACGCACCTACAACTTATCTTCATTAAAGGCTATCTTCCGGTTCCCTCTCTTCGTGCCAATTAAAAGTAAAACCCTCAAAATATACTAGAAATGGAAAAGGATAAAAACTGATAAGCCCAGAGGTGGGGCAAGATGGCGGACTAGGCAGAAGGATTGCACAGACCCTCTTCAACAAAGAAAAGGGAAACCAATAAATACAGACACAGAAGATAATCTTGGACCCCTGAGCCTTGAAGGAAAGGATGCAGATTTGGACTAAACCCCAACTAGCAGAAGAATTTGCATG
>NW_006921622.1:18324418-18362657 GCF_000298275.1 Orycteropus afer afer | reverse complement strand
CTAGTTAACATAAGCAATTTAAAGCAAAGAATCATCCAAAAGACAAATTATATTCAACTCCTATTTACATTTAATATAACATATTTTAGAGAAAAGTATATAAAAGGCAGAGGTTAAAAAAAATTACATCAGGTTTAAAAAGTTCAATATTGCATCATAAAGTCAATTAAGAGTCTGTATTTTATAAAACTAATAAAACAAATTGAAACACTTTTAGCTAACGTAAGATCATGTGACCAATAAGTCAATCAATATTATAAAGGAATTGGAATCCTACTACACTCTGCTCTTCATGCTGTCTAGTTAGAATAATTGTATTGTCCACATAGCTGGTGATTTGTGTGGAGATTTTCACTATATACAAATAATTACAAATTAATCCTCTCCTTCTAATTTAATCTTTCTGATTTGGTGATTATTGCCCTCTAGAACAACACTAAAATTTAAAAAGAAATAAAGAACTACTATATATATATATATATACCTTTTTCCCTTATCAGCTGCATGAGTATTTGCTTCTTTTTGTACTAAAAATTCCACCATTTGCTGTTTTTTTTCATTTATAGCAAGCAAAAGTGGTGTGAAGTCATCCTGTAAAATACCAAAAACAATTTATAATTTACAAAAGTACATATATCTCAACTGAATTAAAAATCTTAGGAAATATGCTATAAACTAAAGCATATAATACAGAAAGATAATAAAAAGTAGTCCTTTACTTTCACCCCCCTGTGCTCTCTCATGTGCTGTTTGTTCCTTGTCTTTAAGGCTTCCCCTCCTATTTGCTTCGACACCAGATTAACTTCAAATTCATTTCCTGAAACTCACTTCTAACTGTTACTATTTTTCAAGGATCTTTGCTTCTATCACAGCATTTATAATGGTATATTGTATTCAGAACTCTACTGCTCGGCCTTGTTTTTCCAGGTCTCCCAAGTTTTCTGCCTGTAACAGGGTACAGTTACCACTTTTCAATTATTCTCTATTAATGGAAAATATTTGAGTTTTCCTTCTCAGACAGGTTTTTATCTTATACGGGTTCCTGCTTTCACAGGTTTTATTATAGTAATAAATGTTTACTGTTAATGATCAAAATGGTTATCTCTAGAATAGTACTGTACTCCAATAAAAGAGTACATGGTCATCTATGTTTGAGAAATATTACAAAACTGCTTTATAAGCTCAGGACCAATGACATCTGTTTAACTTTGCTTAATCCACATCTGAAAATACTTTTTGTCTAACATTTGAAGATTTAGAGTTCCAGACATACAGTTTGGACAGCCTTTAGGTTATACAGACTCATCTGATTCAATTCTATAGTGTCAGGATTCCAGATGCCAAGTACAAGATGAAAGATTTTTATCTTAGCTGTTACAAAGTGCAGTGCTAAAGTTTATTCTTCCATTATAATAAATTCCTGGGGCCCTAATAAATAATTTTCAAGTTTCTTTTTATATTTATTTCTATTATGCTTTCCACTTTAATTGTTACTTCATATTATTTTCTATAGGCAAAATATAAATTAGAATTTAAATATAAGGGTTAATAAAAATTCTAATACTGCTCTATACAGATTATTTTTAGCATAATACAACCCATTAAATATCTTCATACTTAGCAGAATGATACAATATTGTCTATAATATGCATAAACCATCTACCTATAACTATGATCGCTGTTGTTGTTGTTGTTATGTGCCGTCGAGTCGGACCCGACTCACAGCGACCCCTCCTTGGGTGTCCGAGGCAGTATTACTATGGAAGTAGATTGCCCCATCTTCCTTCCAAGGAGTGACTGGTGGGTTTGAACCACCAGCCTTCTGGTTAGCAGTCAAATGCCTTAGCCACCACGCTACCAGAGCTCCTTATAAGTATGATTAATCTAATGATATTTATAAACATTCCAATGAGAATATGATTATTAACAGTACATTAAAAATGTTTTGTTTTTGTTTGTTTGTTTGGGTTTTTTTAGGAGCTCTGGTAGTGTAGTGCCTAAGGCACTTGTCTGGTAACCAGAAGGCTGGTGGTTCAAATCCACCAGCCACTCCTTGGAAGGAAGGTTGGGCAATCTACTTCCATAGCAATACTGCCTCAGAAACCCAAGGAGGGGTCACTATGAGTCAGGTTCTACTCAACAGCACATAACAACAACAAAAAAGTTTTTTAAAAATCACTTTCTAGCATAACCCAAAAACCACAAACAGCAGAAGATAAACTAGATGAATGGAACCTTCTGAAAATTAAACTTTTATGTACTTCAAAAGACTTCTCCAAAAGAGTAAAAAGAGAACCTACAGATTGGGAAAAACTATTTGGCAGTGACATATCTGACAAGGGAGTTATCTCTAGAATTTACAGAAAACGCTAACACCTCAACAACAAAAAGATTAACAATCCAATTAAAAAAAATGGGCAGAAAACATGAATAGACACACTTCACCAAAGAGGATATTCAGGTGGCCAAACAAACACATGAAGAAATGTTCACAATCATTAGCCATTAGAGAGATGTAAATCAAAACAACAATGAGATACCATCTGGCCCCAACACTAACAGCGAAGTTCAACAAGAAAGAAAATAAGAAATGCTGGCAAGGATGTGGAGAGACTGGGACTCTCATACACTGCTGGTGGGACTGTCAAATGATACAACCACTGTGGAAAGCAGCATGGCAATTCCTTAAAAAGCTGGAATTAGAAATACCTTTTGATCCAGCAATCCCACTAGGTATATATTCTAAACAAGTGAGAGCCAGGACAAGAACAGACATGCACACCCATGTTCATCACAGCACTATTTACAATAGGAAAAAGATGGAAACGTCTCATGTCCCCATCAACAGAAGAATGGATAACCAAACTATGGTACATACACACAATGGAATACCATGCAACCCTAAAGAATGGCGTAGAATCTGTGAAACACTGCATAATGTGGATGAACTTAGAGGACATTATGCTGAGTGAAATAAGTCAATCACAGAATGACAAAAATTGTATTAGTTCATTATTGTAAAAATTCAAAGAAAGCTTATATATGGAAGGAAACTTTCTTTGTTGGTTACCAGGAATGGGAAGGGAGAGGAGGGAACACTGCTGCAGTGTAGCAAATTACATAGCATGGCTTTTCTAGCCATAGGCTCTGTAAACTCCTGGTAGAATTTGCCATGAGCAACTAAGTAGCTCCTGATTGTTAAAGTGTTCCACCCGGGTATTGCTGTTGAGAGCAGTATAAAGCAATTTTTTGAGAAGTTCACTCTCTCAGGCATGTGGAATTCTGGTGCTGGGATTGGTTGGTGTGGTCACTCTGCCAAGCTCCAAAGGAGCCCTCCTAGGGGCAGGAGTCTCTGCCAGCTGAGAAAGACAGTGCTGCTGAGAGAAACACTGCTGAGAGATGTAAGAGAGACATACCACTGAGAGAGAGATGTGCTACTGAGAGAGACTATCGGCTGAGAGCGGCCAGCTGAGAGACTGAGCATGTTTCTAAACTTGAATTGTTGCCTGTTGCTTCCCTAATAAACCCCATAATCTGTGAGTTCTATGTGGACACTGCAGAGAATTATCGAACCCACCAGAGAGGTGGTAGGTGTCACAGGAGAATGGTTGGTGACAAGGTTAGTAAGAGGGTTGGAGGGCAGCAGCATGTTTGGCCTCGTAAGAGCAGGCTTTGGGCTGCTGCTGATGATTCTGTCCTCTCATGTAGTTAGAGAAGGTCAGAAGATGCCTCCCTGTCCCTCTGGCAATTGCAAAAATAAAAAAGTAAATTTTAAAAAGATACCAAAAAAAAAGAAAAACATCAGACAAATCCTACCTGAGGAACATTCTAAAAAATACCTCACCAGTACTCCTCAAAACTGTCAAGGTCATCAAAAACAAGAAAATGATCATAGCCAAGTGAGGACTAAAGAGACATGACAATTAAACAGGTGGTATGCTGGATGGGATCCTAGAACAAAAACAAAAAGCAGTACTAAAAACTAAGAAAATCTGAATAAAGTATGTATTTTTGTTAATAAAAAATAATCAGTTTCTAAATTCTAACTTGAAAAATTAAATCCCATTTACAAAAGATTAACATAAAATAAATCAAACCAAACTCACTGCCGCTGAGTCGACTGCGATTCATAGCGACCTCCCGTTGGGTTTCCAAGGCCGTATCCCTACAGAAGTAGAGAGCCCAGTCTTCCTTCCGAGGAGTAGCTAGTGGGTTTGAACCGCCAGCCTTCTGGTTAGCAGTCAAATGCCTTAGAACCTATGCCACCAGAGCTCCCCTAACATAAAATATATACTATAAATTAATATAAGCTCTCTTGAAAACTTTAATATATTTATCCAAATATACTAGAATGCTTATAAGGTGGAGTATGTGATCTGAGTAAATAAAGTACCAAGGTAAGAAAGTGGCAAACTGAAGAACACACACCTTGTATAAAGGGACCGAAGCGTACCAAACAGTAATATAGGCTCCAGAGCACAAGATAGGCTTTTCCAACAGAAGCTTAAAATCTAGACTTCTATGTAAGTCTCTTAGATTTTAAATGTTGCCTTAATTTACTCTACAAGCCACTTGTGCTTTTATCCTTTTGCTTTGCTGTGGGTGTGTTTCCAAATAGCTATACATAAAGCAAATATTTCTGTGTAAAATCTTCCCTTTCTTTAGTAATATGTTTTACCAAAGTCAGACCCAACGTATAATAAAGATTGCCATTAAGATTTATAATACTAACTCAAGAATGTTTCAACACTTAATATTACAGGTTATTTATATTTGACTCTCCCAAATTGTTAATCAAATGGATAATTCATTCATAGAACTGCTGAAACTAAATTATTCAAAGAATTCCCCTCTGTATTCATTCTTACTAATTTCATGGTTTTAAATGTTTAAAGGGAGCTCTGGTAGCGTAGTGCCTAAGGCACTTGACTTGTTAACTAGAAGGTTGGCGGTTCAAACCCACCAGCCACTCCTCGGAAGGAAGATGGGGCAATCTACTTCCATAGTGATACTGCCGCAGAAACCCAAGGAGGGGTCAGTATGAGTAGGGTCTGACTCAACAGCACATAACAACAACAACAAGAAATGTTTAAAAGTGCCATCGTAATTATGCAAGGGATCTATACATTCAGTAGACATACTGAGATCTTCTGTAACACTTCTTCAACTTATAAAGTAGCTCCTAATTTCCTTCTATTCCAATAGTGATAACCCTGCTTTTAATAAACATTTGTTGACCTGAATGTCAAAGAGATGAAAAATCCTTGAAGGGTTAGCCTTTTATTAAAAGATCAGCTATAAACAGAAGGAAAAAATATGTGATTCTATAATCCAATAGATAGTACCAATATTATTCCTTTTCACTTCCCAGTCATCAAGGTAGAGAAAGACAAGCGTAGTGAAATTAATTACTTTATGTGAGCTTTAGGCTTCATTCTCTGGAAACAGAGCTTGAGAAATTTTCCCCAAAAGCAGTTAGGACTTACCTTTGCCCTAGTTTTCTGAACCTGAGGGTTTGTTACATTTGTGCCGATTGATTGACATTTCCCAGGTAAACTAAACAATTTGTAGTTTGATACTTTTTGTCTGGTCTTGCCCTCTGTCTGCCTTGATGTGGTGACTATATTCTATTAAGCAAAAAAAAGTTTCTGTAACTTTCTGAGAGGGGATTGGTCAACTTGTGCACCCTCACACACACACCCCACACTGGGAGGGGCCATACCTTAAAATTTACAAGGACTTATGCATATACGCAGCCAACCCCACAGAGGTTTTTCAAATAGAAAGAAGCAGGAAGAGAAGCTGCAGAAAGAAGCAGAAAGAGGAGGTTAAAAAAAAACCCTCCTAAAAGATTGTAACAAAGGTCAAGGTACACTGAAGGTGGCAAAAAGCCTCAAAAGGGTCCAGTAATAAAGCCCACAGCGATAAGCCCAGAAGGGGCCCAGCGGCAGAATTTAGTGGTGACAAATGGTAGGGCCAAGAGAAGCCCGTTCTGAGGGGGTGAAGAAGAATCCAGTGCAGTGTGTTGCTTAATATTGCTCTTCAAGACTATGCAAATGTGAGGTACTTGTGGCCTAAAAAGGAAACTTGGTAACTGTTAATTATGTAAGTAAGGTACATGCCACCCTTGTGGGGGTGGGACTATGCAAAGAATGTGTATGGAAACCTAATGTGGGGATTGGTCAGTTTTGCCATCTCACTGCACTTAAAATGAGCATCCTAAAGCTGGAAAGGGGGAGGGGATCTTACCACCATCAAGACGGAAAAGCCAAGAGGGGGGTATGTATTTTGGACCCAAGATTTCTGAACTAAAGTTCCTCAACGCAGGAGACACAGAACTGTAATACTTTGCTGAGATGGCAAGAGACAGTCAGAAGCAGCAACAGAGAAATGGTAGTAGCAGACCTGGAAGCAGACAGCACAGTGGGCTTCTGGACCCACAGAGTGAGAAAGCTGAGTGTGTGTGAGCCAAGGATTACTAGAGGAGTGGGGTGCTTCCAGGCAATGACTGGCAGAACTAAAAGAGCTTTGTAACACTTGCCCAAGTAGGGCAGAGGACAAGGCCAGAGAGAAGCATACCTGGCACATGGCTCAGAAGAGGCTGTCCTAACTGAAAAACTATGTCCTAAGTTGTTTCTGATCCTAAATTGCAACCTGTTACTTCCCTATTAAACCACATAATCCTGAGTAGTGTGTGTGTGTTCTGTTTGACCATTGTAACAATTTATTAAAGCCAACAGAGAAGTAAGAGAGTGGTTGGTGTCAGAATTGGTAAAACAAAAAAAAAGTCCAGGGTGAAGGCAGGTTGACCTCCACCTCACAAGAACCAGCCTTGAGCAGTTGATCTTGATCTTTCATCCCCCTTGTTAGAGGAGATAAGACCCTATTCCAAGACCTTTTTGCAAGGACCCTGTCCTCAGGGGGCCAAGAAGAGCCTTGCATGGCCAAGAGAAGCTGAGAGAGGCTTCCTACCTGAAAAGGAGATTTTGCCCACATGCTTCCTGATCCTAATCCTGACCCTGATTTGTAGCCTGTTGATACTAATCTCAGGCTGTACAGTTATTTACTTAATAAACTACTTAACCATAAGTATGGTCTGTGAGTTCCACGTGGCCACTGCAATGGGTTATCAACCCAAGAAAAAAGTAGAGTGGCGGGGGAGGAATGGCTGTGTCAGAACTTGTGAAGTTTGGAGTGTGGCGTTATGTCTGATTTCTGCCTCACAGGAATCAGCTTTGAGCTGATCTTAATCATTACCCCCCTGAAGTTAGAAAGGTTCTGACACTATTATTACTCCTATTTAGACTTTATAATAAGGCAAATATTGCTGAAAAGAAGAGAACTGTAGGAAGTAGCTCCTATTACACACCAACCTTTCTAGAGACTTCTTATGCTTTTCAAATCTGGGAATTTACACATTGCGTTTACCCAGTAAGTGTTTCTTAACCAGGAGTTGTATCAGAATCTTGAAGAAGTATTTATTGCAATTCAGATTTACTGAGCCAGAATCTTTAGGGGCGGAATCTAGGTTTGAAATTTTTTTAAAAAAGTTCCCCAGGTGTAATAGGAGCTCTGGTAGCGTAGTGCCTAAGGCATCTGACCACTAACCAGAAGGCTGGCAGTTCAAACTCACCAGGCACTCCTGGGAAGGAAGGTTGGGCAATCTACTTCCGTAGTGATTCCTCCTGGGAAAACCCAAAGAGGGGTCACTATGAGTCAAGTCCGACTGGACGGCACCTAACAGCACAACACAGATGGTATAAGGGGTAGGGCATTTTGTTGCTAACCAGAACGCTGGAAGTTCAGCCCCACCAGCTGCTCTAGGGGAGGAAGATGAGGCAATCTACTTCCATAAAGATTTACAGCCTTGGAAACCCAGTGGGGGGCACTGTGAGTTGGAATCAAGTATATATGAAAAAAATTATATTATGTCTGGAATTAGCTTCAAAATAGTCTTCTCAGAAGTGGGAATGAACAGTGATGGGTATAGAAGAAATAAGATTAGCAAAGTGCCTAAGGAATTTGACTGCTAACCAGAAGGCTGGTGGTTGAAACCCACCAGCCCCTCCTCGGAAGGAAGGTTGGGCAATCTACTTCCATAGTCATATTGCCTCCCTTGGAAACCCAAGGAGGGGTCACTATGAGTCAGGTCCTACTCCATGGCACAAAACAACAGGTAATTGTGAAGCACAAATCTAGCTGAGAACTAGTGCAGTGACAATCACTTCAGACTCATCTCTCACCCAGATGCCTTTATCATTTAGGGATTTGGCAAAAAAAGAGACACAGAGTCATTTACTGAGAATTGCTTCTCATTTTGCTGGCTAGAGATCTAATGGGACTAGAAAACTCAAGCTGCATCTTGATTCATTATTCATCAGCTCCTTCTTCCCACCTTCTTCCATTAAGCTATTCTAGATTTAAGAATAGAGTTTAGACTCTTATCTAAGTGGTAGTTTCTGCCAGAATAGGATAATATGTCAGATATTTTTCTGTTCTTCCCTCTCGTTTCTTACCACTGTTCATTGCCAATCTGGTTCCCTCACTTAATCACCACTGTTTACTGCCAATCTGGTTCCCTGACTGTATGCCTCAAATTGATCTCTAGTCAAGTTTACAACTCACTCACTCTTTCCTGAACTCAGAATTATTATCTTCAAAACTGAAGAGCACCTTGCCTAAACACATAAAACTCGGTGGGGGGTGGAAAGGGGGTATCGCCACTTGGTACTTTTCCTCAATTATCAAATTTCAGAATTAGCTTGCATATTTCTGATTCTCTCTCCTTTTTACTTTTCTTCTTTGTCTTTTAAGCTTTGGCCACTGAGAGAAGTCACTTTTATATTAAACACATTTTTTTAATAAAATACTCATTAGCAGCACAGACTCCTGTAAAATGCTTGTGTTTTAATTTTTAATAACCCTATTTCCAAAGTAAATTTCCTGTGTTGTTTTACACTAATTGAAAAAAAAAAAAAAAAACTTGGATAGTGTTATGAATTAAACTGTGTCCCTCAAAAATATGTCACCTAAGTTAAGGAAAGGTTTATATATTGGAGGACATTTTCTTTGTTGGTTACCAGGGGTGGGAGGGAAGGGGAGGGAATGCTGTTAGATAGATAGAGATAAATATTGATTTGGGTGAAGAGAAGGGCAATGTACCAAATGTGAGTGACCAATATGGCAGCATTGAGGATGAGAAAGACAGAGAGAGTTACATGGGCAGTACAAACAACAAATATGAACCCCTTTGCAAAGACAATACTGAGTTGTCAATGAAAGCAAACATGGGTATAGGGATGGATAGATGGGTGAACAAGCTAAACAATTATGTATGTCTAAAAGGAGAGTGTATCCAAGATCATATACAGGGTTGGCAGACAATGGGCCTCTCAGGGTGCAGAAGAGTATGAAGGGATGGACACTGGGAGGAGGTAACTATGGGGAGGAAGTGGGAGGGGAGCTGCTGCATTGTAAATTTTGGTCAATGACATGAGACAAAGTATATGTGAACTGCTGTATGAAAAGTGAATTTACTCTGTAAATCTTCACCCAAATCCTAATAAAATAAATAAATAAATAAATAAATAAATAAAATGTCACCTTGGATAGGCCATGAGTCTCAGTAGTCTGGCAGTTATGTACTCAGGTAATATGGTGTAATCATCCCCATGATGTGATCTGATAACATCAGTCAATCAGTTGTGAGGGATTTAGAGTGGGAGGCAACCTTTACTCAGGTCACAGCCCTGATCTGTTAGAGGTACTTCCTAGGGGTGTGGCTTGTATCACCTTTTATCTTATAAGAGATGAAAGGAGAGAGAAATGAGCAAAGATCGAAGGGACCTCAGTACCAACAAGAAAGAAAAGCCAGGAGTAGAGTGTGTCTTTTGGACCTGGGATTCCTGCATTGAGACTGTCACAGACCCAGGGGAAGACTGATGCCAAGATATATGTAGATCTCCAAGGATGCTGGGCCCACAAGTAATGAAAAGAGACAAAGACTTTCCTTCCCCCTAAACTGGAGCTTATAGAGAAAGAAAGCCTTCCCTGGAGTTGGTGCCTAGAATTCAGACTTCTAGCCTGAATAAGTGTCTTTTTTCAAAGCTACTCACTTGTGGTATTTTTGTTACAGCAGCACAAGATAACTAAGATAGATAAGAAGAGATATTTGAAAAAGCTTCACTTTTAACAAATTTAGTGTTTTCACAAATATTTGCCAGAAATGCATAAAAGTAGATGTACTCTCTAGTGTTTCTTTTAGAAGTATCACAGAAAGTAAACTCCTAAACAATTAAGTTATTCCAAAATATTTTCATTCAAAGAATGCTTGAACTTCCAAATACATAAAATAGGCCACACTTACATCAAACATTTTTAAAAGTCTTTATATTTTGTAAATACAGTTGTTTAATCAATACCTTATTTGTTGCTTCAATATCAGCATTGTGTGAAAGCAGTTTTTCAGCTACTGATATATTCTCATCATAGACAGCATAGTGAAGGGCAGTGTTGCCACTGATGTCTGTAAGATTTGGGTCAGCACCATGTTCTAGCAGAATAGTTGCACATTCCTCTTCCTGGCACTGTATAGCCTATCAGTATTACAAGGAGAAATAGAGTGTAAATACTAAGAATTAGAAGTATATTCCATACACCCACTATAATAGCTTTGATTTAAAAAAAAAAACAGAAAATAACAAGTATTAGTAAGAATGTGAAAAATTAGAACCATCATGTATTGCTGGTAGGAATGTAAAATGGTGCAGCCACTGTGGAAAACAGTTTGATGGTTCCTCAGAAAGTTAAACATAGAACTACATATGACTTATGTCATATGTATGACCTATATATGGCAGGTTTCAGGTAGGAATTAGGTAAGAGGAGGGTTGAGAAGTTTCCAACAACTAAGGGAGACAAACTTGTCTGTCAGTTTGTCATCCTGTGAGGCTTGTATGTTGCTGTGAGGCTTGAAGCTGTGCCACTGGTGTTTCAGATGCCAGCAGAGTTGCACATGGTAAACAGGTTTCAACATAGCTTACAGACTAAGACAGACTAGGAAGAAGGACGAGGTCATCCACTTCTCAAAAATTGGCCAGGGAGAACCTTATGAATAGCAGAGAAACACTATCTGATACATTATTAGGCAACTTAATGAATAGCTTAGAAACACTGTCCAACACAGTGAAACAAGACTAGCCCCTTGCGTTGGAAGGCACTCAAAAGAGGACTGGGAAAGAGCTGCCTCATTAGAGTAGAACCAACCTTAAAGATATGGATAAAGTAAGTCTTTCAGGACCTCCATGTGCTGACGTGTCACGACGCAAATTGAGGAGAAACAGCTTTAAACATCTATTAATAATCAGAACGTGGAATGTACAAAGTATGAATCTAGGAAAATTGTAAGTTGTCAAAAATAAAATAGAACACATAAAGATTGATATCCTAGGCACTGGTGAGCTGAAATGGACTGGTTTTGGCCATTCTGAATCAGACAACCATATGATCTACTATGCCAGGAATGACAAACTGAAGAGGAATGGCATGGCATTCGTCATCACAAAAGATGTTTCAAGATCTGTCCTGAAGTACAATGCTGTGTATTATCAGTGATAGGATAATATTCATATGCCTACAAGGAAGACTAGTTAATATAACTATTATTCAAATTTATAAACCAACCACCAAAGCAAAAGATGAGGAAATTGAAGATTTTCATCAACTTCTGCAGTCTGAAATTGACCGAACATGCAATCAAGATGTGTTGCTTATCACTGGTGACAGGAATGCAAAAGTTGGAAACAAAGAAAATTCACCAGTAGTTGGAAAATTTGGCCTTGGTAACAGAAATAACACTGGAGATTGCATGATAGAATTTTGCAAGACCAACGACTTATTCATTGCAAATATCTTTTTTCAACAACACAAACAGCGGCTATACACATGGACTTCATGAGACAGAGTACACAGGAATCAGACCAACTGGCTACTTCTGTGGCAAGAGGCCTTGGAAAAGCTCAATATCTTCAGCCAAAACCAGGCCAGGAGCTGATTATGGAACAGACCATCAACAGCTCATATGCAAGTTCAACGTGAAGTTGAAGACAATTAAAACAAGTCCATGAGAGCCAAAATATGATCTTGAATATATCCCTCCTGAATTTAAAGACCTTGCCCTTGATTGAAGAGTAGCTAAAGCAAATGGAAGAAATGACAAGATAAAAGACCTCAACAAAAAGATTTCAAAGAGCAGCTTGAGCAGACAAAGCCAATTACTATAATGAACTGTTCAAAGACCTGGAGTTAGAAAACCAAAAAAGAAGAACATACTTGGCATTTCTCAAGCTGAAAGAACTGAGGAAAAAATTAAACCTCGAGTTGCAATATTGAAAGATTCTATGGGCAAAATATTGAACGATGCAGGAAGCATCAAAAGAAGATGGAAGGAATACAGAGTCACTGTACCAAAAAGAACTGGTCGATGTTCATCCATTTCAGCATGTGGCATATGTTCAAGAACCAATGGTATTGAGGGAAGAGGTTGAAGCTGCACTGAGGGAACTGGTGAACAAGGCTCCAGAAATTGACAGAATACCCACTGAGATGTTTCAACATATGGATGCCTCACTGGAGGCACTCACTCAGTTATGCCAAGAGATTTGGAAGACAGTTACCTGGCCAACTGACTGGACGAGATCTATATTTGTACCCATTCCAAAGAAAGGTGATCCCACAGAATGTGGAAATTATCGAACAATATCATTAATATCACATGCCAGTAAAATCTTACTGAAGATAATTCAAAAACGATTGTAGTAGTACACTGACAGAGAACTTCCAGAGATACAGGTGGGATCCAGAAGAGGACGTGGAATGAGGGATATCATTGCTGATGTCAGATGGATCTTGGCTCAAAGTAAAGAATACCCGAAAGATGTTCACTTGTGTTTTATTGACTATGCAAAAGCATTTGACTGTGTGGATCATAACAAATTGTGGATAACACTGAGAAGCATGGAAATTCCAGAACACTTAATTGTACTCATGAGGAACCTGTATAAAGACCAGGACACTGTCGTTCAAACAGAAAAAGGGAATACTGCATGGTTTAAAATCAAGAAGGGAGGGCATCAGGGTTGTATCCTTTCACCATACTTACTCATTCTCTATGCTGAGCAAATAATCCAAGAAGCTGGACTATATAAAGAAGAGTGTGACATCAAGATTGGAGGAAGAATCATTAACAACCTGCGATATGCTGACGACACAACTTTGCTTGCTGAAAGTGAGGATGACTTGAAGTACTTACTGATGAAGATTGAAGAATATAGTCTGCAGTATGGATTACATCTCAATATAAAGAAAACAAAAATCCTCACAACTGGACCTATAAGCAGCATTACAGTAAATGGAGAAAAGATTGAAAATGTCAAAGACTTCACATTGCTTTGTTCTACAATCAATGCCAATGGAAGCAGCAGTCAGGACATCAGATGATGTATAGCTTGGGCAAGTCGGCTGCAAAGGATCTCTTTCAAGTGCTGAAGAGCAAAAGATGTCTCCTTGAGGACGAAAGTGAGACTGACACAAGCCACAGTATTTTCAATCACCTTATATGCATGCGAGAGCTGGACAATGAATAAGGAAGATCGAAGAAGAGTTGATGCTTTTGAACTGTGGTGTTGGCGAAGAACGCTTAAAGTACCGTGGACTGCTAAAAGAACTAACAGGTCTGTCCTAGCGGAAGTACAGCTAGAACGCTCCTTGGAGGTGAGAATGGCCAGACTTTGTCTCACATACTTTGGTCATGTTGTCAGAAGGGACCATTCCCTGGAGAAGGATGTCATGCTTGGTAAGGTGAAGGGTCGACGACAGAGGGAAGGCCCTCAATGAGGTGGATTGACACGGTGGCAGTGGCAATGGGCTCAAGTGAAGCAAGAATCATGGAGCTGGTTCAGGACCAGGCAGTGTTTCATTCTGCTGTGCATAGGGTCACTATGAGTCAGAGAAAACTCGATGGTACTTAACAACACATACGACCCAGATACCCCACTCTTAGGTATACACCCAAAAGAATTGAACGTAGGGACTCAAACAGATATTCATACACTAGTGTTCATTACAGCATTATTCACAACAACAAAAAGGTAGAAGTAAACCAAGTGACCATCAACAGATGAATGATAAAATGGAGTATAGCCATACAATGCAATATTATTCAGCCACACAGCAAAATAAAATGCTGATACATGCTACAATAGGGATGGACCTTGAAAACATTTTGAGATGTGAAAAGAGCCAGACACAAAGGACAATGTATGATGCCACTGATATAAAATATCTAGAATAAGAAAACACATAGAAACAGGAAATCAATTAGAGCTTACAAGGGCCTAGTGGAAAGGGAATGAGGAGTTATTGTTTAATGAGTAAAAATTTCTGTTTGGGATAATCAAGAAGTTTTACATATGCTGTTGTTGTTGTTGTTATGTGCGAGTCGGACCCGACTCATAGCAACCCCTTCTTGGGTTTCTGAGGTGGTATCACTACAGAAATAGATTGTCCAACCTTCCTTCCGAGGAGTGGCTGGTGGGTTTGAACCACCAGCCTACAAATAATATAAATAACTGTAAAACATAATGGCAATGGTTGCATAGCACTGTGAACATAATTAATGCTACTGACAAGTACACATAAAAATAGCAAATTTTATATATTTTACCATAAATTATCACAATAAATTCTTTAAAGTAAATATTTCAAATATTTTACCAGTTCGTTATATTTAAATGAGAAAACTTCATTTTTATTTCAAGTATTTAAAGCAAATCCATATTGTACTGAAATAGCTGGCTACTATATACCTTAATTAGAGCTGTCCTGTTTTCATCATCACAGAGGTTAAGCTGGCATTTTCTCTCTACCAGGAGAGTTACCACTTCTACGTGACCATTGGCACAGGCCAAATGTAGAGCAGTCCTATGAAAGTAGGAGGGGTTTTTAGAAAATTATAATGCACTATGTCAGATACATATAATTATTCATGTAATGGTAAACATTACACAACATATTATTCCTATAACTTCAAAACAAATACTTGATTTTCTTCTAAAAAAATTTAAATATTTGTTAGCACTAATTACTCACTACATTAATGAAAAGAACAGCCTATTTTAAAAGGAAGAACACGACCTTTGGATTCAGCACAAGTTGGACTTGAATCCTACTCTGTCACTTATTAGCTGTCATTTAGCTTTACTATTCTCAATTTCCTCATTATTAAAACAGTAGCTATCTCACAGACCACTACCATGATCTGCAAATAAGAACCTATGCAAAGTGTTTAGAACAATTCTTAATACAAATACCAGCTCAACAGTTGCTATTAGTATTTTTTTACTATTATTATCACTACTACATACTGAACAAAGACAGCATTTCAACTTGGTCAAAGATGCAATTGTATCTACTTTGCAGATATATATCATGAATTAGAGATAACACTATTTCAATGATTCTAAAGTGCTCAAGTTCTCACATTTTAACAACTTTGACACTGAAATGTAACTTATAAGTAATGATGCTTTACAAGTATAACTGGCACCATTTTAAAAATTTCTTACCGACACATAAAATAGGACATCTTACAATCCATGATACCTCACATTAAGTGAAATATAGTATTCAAGTAAATTTTTCCTAACCATTATGGGGAAAGAAGTTGAAATAACAAAACAAAATAGAAATTAAAAGATAAAATAATTCTTTCTTTGATTTTGAGGAAACTTTAACTCAGCCAAAGGAAACTGAGGAACCAAATGAATAGATATGTTGTTGTGTTGTTGTTGTGTGCCGTTGAGTCAGCCCCGACTCATAGCGACCCCTCCTTCAGTTTCCGAGGCAATATCACTACGGAAGTAGGATTGCCCAAACTTCCTTCCGAGGAGTGGATGAATAGATATAGCTCACTTTATTCAATATTTATATTTAGAGAATGTATGTAAATCAGATATTTCCAATGATTAATAGGAGTATTTAATACTGTTATCAATTTTTAAAAGGTAGTTATTAGGTGATTTTTTACAATTATCTACCTTCAGAAAAGCTTTAATTCACATTAAGTCCCAATATTTCAATTTCAAATTTCTCAACTTGCTCAAACTGAGCATTGATGTTTTTAAGGATGAAAGGGACCTGAGAGATAATAGAATTTGCTACTAGGTGTTCAGGTTATGTTTGATGAACATATGGGTGCAAAGATGATTGAAGGAAAAAATAAATTAAGTTGGGAAGTTCAGTATTTTTTAAAAAAATTGATAAAATACAATTTCTATTTTTTATCATTACATTCCTATGTGGGTATGTACTTTAGTGCCCAGAGTAATAATATGATTAATCATAACCATTGATGTATAGGTCCATATATATTAAAAATATATGTATATAATAAAATAATAATACATATAAACACAGAGTAATAGAGTCCTTTCTGAAGAAGTTAAACATTGGTAGAAAATACTAATCCTCAAAAAAAAAAATTATTAGAAAGTGAAAGATTATTTTCATCTGTGTAAGATTCATATTCTAATTTTCCAAGGATGATTTCATTATTAATAAACTTTTAGTAGAATTTTTATACAAGTGTTGATTATAGAAATCAGAAATCACAGATAAGAAAAATTCATTTATAATACAAACACCTGGAATTTTATACATATTTTATACACATTTTATACATATTTTTGGCTACCATAAGATCATAGTCAGTGTGTGTGTGTAATCAAATTGATATTCTCATTGAATAATTATCAAAATATACATTTGCATGTCAACATACATCTGTGACAATTTCAATGGTCGCGTAATATTCCAACCTATGGGTGCACTGCAATTTATTTTTAAAATTATAGGGGTTCTTCATGATACGGTGCTATGTTAAGCAGTTCTTAGAAAAACAGTGTATATTACAATCTTCTAAGGAACCGTGTTGGCGCAGTGGTTAAGTGCTCGGCTGCTAACTGGAAGGCTGTGGGTTTGAACCCACAGCCACTCCACGGGAGATGTGGCACTCTGCTGCCCTCAAGATTACAGCCTTGGAAACCTCATGGGGTACCTGGTCTGTCTTACAGGGTTACTTTGAGTCACAAATGACTTGAGAGCAATGAGGTTTATATTACATTTCTCTAACAATTTCCTGGGAGCTCTGGTAGCATAGTGGCTAAGACACTTGACTGCTAACCAGAAGGCTGGCGGTTCAAACCCCCCAGCCACTCCTCGGAAGGAAGGTTGGGCAATCCTACTTCCGTAGTGATACTGCCTCGGAAACCCAAGGAGGGGACGCTATGACTCGGGCCGACTTGTCGATGGCACGTAACAACAACAACAACAACAATTTCCTAAAGATACTTAAAAACAAATAGAATGGATGGATACACGGAATAAGCATCTTAAAACTTCCAGCAGTATACACTTCCGTTACACCTCATCTTCACAAACTTTGGGGGTAGAAAATGATTTCATTTCTCTTATAACTTAAATGTCTTCTCTTACCAGGGACACCAAGTAATTTACCTGTTCCTTTTATCTCTGTCATTCAAGCCATTTTTACCGAGCAAAAGAATCTGTTGAACCTTCGCGACGTCACCCACACTGGCAGCTCTGTGGATCTTCCCGAGATCTTTGTCTCGGATGTGGTACCCGTGCGGTGAGTTGACGCTTTTGCTATTCTCATCCCCGACGCCCGCGCTTTCCCTCCTCAGGCTGGTGGAGGAGCCAGAGGCCGGCTTGCACTTCTTACTCCCAAAGCCGAAAATCTTCTTCATCACAAAGCGGGCAGGTTTCAAAGGCACTTAAAAGAATAAATAAATAAACAAAAATAAAACTGTCAAAGACACCTCATCTCATACCCAGCTTTTTGTCACCAGCTGAGTGCAATATCACCGCTAAAGATAACCCAACCCTGTCTCGGCACAACTTCCCCAACCAGGGAAACTGGCGGTTAAGACCCTAGCAGCCCAGAACTGTAGCCTAGCAACAGAAATGCGCTTGCGCACTTCAGTAGACGGCGTTCAATACGCATGCGCTTAGAGGCCCGCGCGCAAGATGTCCAGTGCGCCTGTGCAAGGTTCGGACGTCTCAAATCTCGATGATGGAGTCCCTGGTCTGGTTTCCTGCCATCTTCACTGGCATTTGGGTGTTCCTACAGACTTGCGGGGAGCTCTGGTAGCGCAGTGCCTAAGGCATTTGACTGCTAACCAGCGGGCTGGCAGTTCAAACCCACCAGCTGCTAACCAGAGGGCTGGCAGTTCAAACCCACCAGCTGCTAACCAGAGGGCTGGCAGTTCAAACCCACCAGCTACTCCTCGGAAGGAAAGTTGGACAATCTACTTTCCTAGTGCTACTGACTCGGAAACCCAAGGAGGGGTCGCAGTGAGTGGGGTCCGACTCCACTGCACATAATAACAACAGACCTGCGAGAGGAACACTCGTGCCAGGAGAAAGCAATCTTTGGTCAAGGCTGAGTCTAGAGTCGCGTGTACTTTACGATTCTGACGACTTCGACTGGAGAAAACTCTCCGAACAACTCTGCATCTCTTTATTCCTTGGTTTATTCCTCTTCCACATCCCTCTGGGCCCCAGCCACTGTCCTTGGCAATGTAGTGGATGCAACAACAAAAGGTAGTTTTCCAGATTTCATAGATTGTGGCAATATGTGTAACCAAGTGAAATTTTTGAGGAAAAACCCATTCACATTCTCCAGATGAAATTAAAACTCATTTCCATGTTAGGCCTCCCTCCCCTCCCCCTTGGCACAACCTTTTATTTATTTATTTATTTGCTTTCATTTTTCCCAATTAAATGTTTAACCAATCCAAGATTTATTTTCGAGCATGGTGTAACACTTAAAAACTTCTTTAAATGTGTTGCTCATTGTGGCAAACTTTTCTCACCTAGTTTAAAATGGCACTTGATCATATGTTAAATTCTAAATTTGTGTATTTCTGGATTTCCTACTCTGTTCCATTTAATGGGCTGCTTCTTGCATTAATACTCCACAATTTTAATTTATTTATCTAGAAAATATGTCATAATATCTGTTAAAATTACAAACTTCCCCTTTTTCAATATTTTCGTGGCAGTGTTTTCCTCTATATTATTTGAGATGGATTTTTTTTTTCTCTTTTTATTTTTCTATTAGGATTTGGGTGAAGATTTACAGAGTAAATTCACTTGTCATACAGCAGTTCACATATACTTTGTCTCATGTCATTGACCAAAATTTACAATGCAGCAGCTCCCCTCCCACTTCCTCCCCATAGTTACCTCCTCCCAGTGTCCATCCCTTCATACTCTTCTGCACCCTGAGCTATCTCCCTGTGCATAAGCAGCCCTTCCTTCTCCCATGATTGTTCTCTCCAGGGTGTGTGTCTACTTGAGGTAAATGTTTAACTCACATGCCTGTACTTTGTTTGGCTGGAAACCACAGGTGTGGGTTCAATTCCAGACCTGAAGGGCAGCTAGGGGCCATAGTCTCAGTGGTTACACCAGGCTCCATTGGACCAGCAAACCTGGTCCCCACCTTCTTCTTTTTTTTTTTTTTTTGCCTCCAAATGATTTTGAGTTTTGTACCACATTGTTCTCCCTCTTTATGCAGGATCTCCTACATCCCTTCCAAGTGGATGGCAGTGGTAGCTGGGCACCATCTAGTTCTTCTCGTCTCATAGTTGTATAGGTTGCAGATCAGATGGTGTACCAGTCGCTAGGTCTGATTATTTCCATTAATTTTGGTTTTCTTCTTTCTTCTTGACGAGGAGAGACCCGTTGTTGCATCTAGATGGCAGCTTCCTAGCTTTTAAGGTCCCAGTCGCTACTCGCCAAAGTAGTAGGTGGAACAATGTTTTGTATAGTATGTTATGCCAAGTGAGTTTGATGTCCCCTGCGACTATGGTCCCAAGCCCGCAGGATCAAATACTCGGTCCCTCTGGGTAGCTGGCTATGACCAAGTAATGACCATAACCTTGCCCCTTGTCAGCTCTACTATACACCTGGGAATTCTGATCATTCACATGAACTTATAGGCCCATTGTCTGCCAACCCTGTATATGATCTTGGATACACTCTCCATTTAGACATACCTAATTGTTTAGCTTGTTCACCCATCTATCCATCCCTATACCCATATTTGCTTTCACTGACAACTCAGTATTGTATATGCAAAGGAGTTCATATTTATTGTTTGTACTGCCCATGTAACTCTCTCTGTCTTTCTCATCCTCAATGCTGCCATATTGGTCACTCACATTTGGTACATTGCCCTTCTCTTCACCCAAATCAATATTTATCTCTATCTATCTAACAGCATTCCCTCCCCTTCCCTCCCACCCCTGGTAACCAACAAAGAAAATGTCCTCCAATATATAAACCTTTCCTTAACTTTTACAATAACGGACTAATACAATATTTGTCCTTTTGTGACTGACTTATTTCACTCAGCATAATGTCCTCCAAGTTCATCCACGTTATGCGGTGTTTTGCAGATTCTACGTTATTCTTTAGCGGTACCAAAGTTTGGTTATCCATTCCTCAGTTGTTGGACATCTAGGTTGTTTCCAAGTTTTGGCTATTGTAAATAGTGCTGCGATGAACATCGACGTGCATATATCTGTTCTTGTTATGGCTCTAACTTCTTTAGGGTATATACCTAGTAATGGGATGGCTGGGTCAAATGGTATTTGTATTTCCAACTTTTGAAGGAATCGCCATACTGCTTTCCACAATGGTTGTACCATTTTACAGTCCCACCAGCAGTGTATGAGAGTCCCAATCTCTCCACAACCTCGCCAGCATTTGTTATTTTCTGTCTTGTTGAACTTTGATACTAGTGCTGGAGCAAGATGGTATCTCATTGTTGTTTTGATTTGCATTGAGATGGATTTTTAACCACCATGCCTAATTAACATAGTGCCCAAGGCACTTGACTGCTAACCAGAAGGCTGGGGTTCGAACCCACCAGCCACTCCTCAGAAGGATGGTTGGGCAATCTACTTCGGTAGTGATAACACCTTGGAAATGCAAGGAGGGGTCGCTTGCAGACTGGAGGTCACATAACAACAATTATAATGAAATGTGCAAAGCCCTAGAGTTAGAAAAAACAAAAGGGAAGAAAATTTGCCATTTCTTAAGCTGGAAGTACTGGGGGCGGGCAGGGAGAAGGGGATCAAACCTCAAGTTGCAGTAGTGAAAGATTCAGGAAACGTCAAAAGATGGAAAGAATACGAGGCACTGTACCAAAAAGAATTGGTTAATGCTCATCTATTTCAGGAGGTGGCATATGATAAAGAACCAACAGTATTAAGGGAAGAAATTGAAGGTACACTGAAGGAATTGCTGAAAAACAAGGCTCCAGGAATTGACAAAGTATCATTGAGATGTTTCAACAAACCAATGCCGTACTGGAGGCACTTAATCATCTATGCCGAGAAATTTGGAAGACAGCTGCTTGAAGCTAACTGGAAGAGATCCATATTTGTATCCATTCCAAAGAAAGGTGAGCCAACAGAATGTGGACATTATTGAATAATACCACTAATATCAAATACAAGTAAAATTTTACTGAAGATAATTCATAAACAGTTGCAGCAATATATAGACAGGGAACTTCAAGCTGGATTCAGAAGAGGACGAGGAATGTCTGATGTCAGATGGATCTTAGCTAAAAGCAAAGAATACCAGAAAGATGTTTACTTGTGTTTTATTGACTATGCAAAAGCATTTGACTGTGTTGATCGTAGCAAAGTATGCAAAAAATGCACAAAGAAAGGATATTAAAGCAGAAACTTAATGAGTAGGAATTAACCAGTGAGAGAAGATAAAATCGAAAGAAGCTCATTCCAACAAAAAGGGATAATATATCAGTGTCCAATGGTGGGGGGGGGGAGACAGTAATTTGAACAGGAAAAGCTTAAAACAGTTGTGGTGGTTATGTTTATGTGTCAACTTGGCTGGGCCTCGTTGAGTGGCTGGGCAGCTGGTGGTAGTTATTCCCCATGAAGAGACTGTCAATCAACTCCATGGTGAGATCTACCACAAGCAGCTGAGTAGCTGCTTTGGGTATGTGGTCTGCTTCCTGTATAAAAGAAGCAGCTTTGGGAATGGTTTCTAGCTTATGTCATGCTTGGAGGCTGCAGGTAGTTGTGTCATCACTCAGCAGCCTGCCATGCTCTGCCGACCTTGGGACTTAAAATAGACTTGAATTAATGGCCTGCCGTGTGGTTTGATAACATCGGGACTGTGCCATTGTCATGACATTGACTACAGTTGTGGGAACAATCCCATTTCCTCCGCATAGTTACCTCTTCCCTGTGTCCATCCCTGTACTCCTATCCTCAAGCTATCTCCCTGTACATACACAGCCTTTCTATTCTCCTAAGATTGATCTCTCTTAGGAGTGTATCTACCTAATGTAAATGTTCAGCTTGTATGCCTGTCTGGCTGGCAGCCACAGGAGTGGGTTTAATTCCAGACCTGAAGGGCAGCTAGGGGCCGTAGTCTCAGGGGTTCCACCAGACTCTATCAGACCAGCAAACCTGGTCCTTTTTTTTTTTTTTTTTTTGTTTTTGGGTTTTGTTCCACATTGTTCTCCCACTCTATCCAGGATCTCCTACATAGATTCCCCCTCCATGTGGTTGACAGTGGTAGCTGGGCACCATCTAGTTCTTCTGGTCTAAGTTTCAGTCATATATCAAACCTACAAGCTTTTGATTAGCAGTCGAGCATGTTAAGTGTTTGCACCACCCAGGAACTTAAGAATATTTTATGGTGGGAGAATACTCAAGGAAAGAACAACTTGGAATGGAATAATGCCCCAGGGCTGGGGTTCAGACCTCACTGGAGAAGGTGTGGTTGCCGCCCATTGCATAATGGAGAAGTTCATTGAGTTGCCCAGGCCTTAACTGGTCCACAGTCATTGGGCAAGTGGGAAAAACCCTTCAGGAGTTCAGGGGGCCCACTATGGTGGATGCACAGAGGGTTTCAAGGCATCAAGCGCCCACTTACTAGCAGAGCAATGCAAGGCTTGAGTGTGTGGTATTCATGTCCAGAAAACCACAGAAAATACCCATGGGGTACCATGGGTCAAGGCTAAGGGTTGGGTACACAAAGGGTGTCAGGACATCAGGTAGCACCCATTCATCTGGTGTAAGGTGTCTGTATTAGGAGGATCGCTGGCTGGGACCAGGGCTCAAAAGTTGCCAAGGGAGTACATGAGAGGGGACAGCTGGGCCAGGGTTCTAGTATTTGTGCAGGAGGAGCAAAAGAAGCAAAAAAAGCAGTGTGCCAAACCCAGCCCAGGGCTCGCCTTAGTTGCCAGTAAAGCAAAAACAAGCAGATGACCTGAGGAAGGTCGTCAGGTGCTCAGAGGCAGTCAAACACGGAGAGAGTTAAACTTTTCTGCCATCACTGGTCACAATCACCTATTCAAGAAAGTTTGAACCATCCTTCCAAGTTTGCCCCTTCTTGAGGTACTCTCCTTCACCCTTCCAGACCTTCAGAGTTTTCTTTCCTTGTTTATATTTATTCTCCTATAACCTAATAATTCTTTATATTAAGCTTCTATAATTTAAATTACTTGAGTGTACTCTGTATTCTAATTTGACTCAGGCTGATACAGAGCCAATCGAGTTGTACTGTTCACATTTGTCTTTAAGAGAACCTATTGTGGAGAGCGAATCATTAACAACCTGTGATATGCTGATGATACAACTTTGCTTGCTGAAAGTGGGGATGACGTGAAGCACTTACTGATAAAGACTGAAGAACACACTCTGCAGTATGAATTACATCTCAATATAAAAACAAAAGTCCTCACAACTGGACCTATAAGCAGCATCACGGTAAATGGAGAAAAGATTGAACTTGTCAAAGACTTCACATTGCTTGGTTCTACAATTGATGTCAGTAGTGTAGTGCCTAAGGCACTTGACTGCTAACCAGAAGGCTGGCGGTTCAAACCCACCAGCCATTCCTCGGAAGGAAGTTTGGCCAATCTACTTCCATAGTGATACCACCTCAGAAACCCAAGGCAGGGTCGCTATGAGTCCGGTCCAACTTGATGGCACATAACAACAACAACACAATTGACGCCAATGGAAACAGCAGTCAGGGCATCAGACAACATATGTTGTTTTTGTTTTGTGCCGTCGAGTCGGACCCAATTCATAGTGACCCCTCTTTGGGTTTCCAAGACAGTATCACTACAGAAGCAGATTGCCCAACCTTCCTTCCGGGGAGTGGTCGGTGGGTTTGAACCACCAGTCTTCTGGTTAGCAGTCAAGTGCCTTAGGCACTGTGCACCAGACGTATAGCACTGGGCAAGTCAGCTCCAAAGGACCTCTTTCAAGTGCTGAGGAGCAAAGGTGTCTCCTTGAAAACTAAATTGTGCCTGACACAAGCCATGATATTTTCAATCACCTCATATGCATGTGAGAGCTAGACAATGAATAAGGAAGACCAAAGAAGAATTGATGCTTTTGAGATAGGGTGCTGGCAAAGAATGCTGAAAGTGCCATGGACTGCTAAAAGATCAAACAAATCTGTCCTGGAGGAAGTGCAGCCGAAATGCTCCTTAGAAGCAAGAATAGCCAGACTTTATCTTACCTACTTTGGTCGTGTTGTCAGAAGGGACCATTCCTTGGAGAAGGATGTCATGCTTGGTAAGGTGGAGGGTCAACAAAAGGGAAGAAGGCTCTCAACAAGATGGATTGACACAGTGGCTGTGGTGATGAGGTCAAGTATAGCAGGGATCACGAAGCTGGCTCAGGGCAGGGCGGTGTTGAATTTTGCTGTGCATAGGGTTGTTATGAGTTCGAGACAACTCAATGGCATCTAACAACAACAACAACATTGTGGAGAGCATGTCTTCCATGGTGCTCAAACCAAGGCCTTGTTTCTGAGCCAAGCTATTTCCATCTGACCTACACACATCTAATAGGCCACCTCTATACAGAGATTCACGATCCAACGCCCAGGGATCTGCACTATGATTCTCCCACTGGGCTTTGTCATAAGATACACACTGCATCTTATGCATCTTACAGTGGGTGAGTCCTATGACCAAAGAAGCAAGGCTGCTTGAAGCAGGGTCTGGACCTACTGCAGAACTTTTATCTACTCTAGACTCACTTAAATTTGACATCCTTTAGTGTCATCTGCTATGTGAACCAAATGAGTATTCCTAAATGTAGGAAAGGGATTCTCAGCATTTTGACGTATTGGATCAGATAACTCTTTTGTGTGTTGGAGGGAAGAGGGAGTTGTCCCATATATACTAGGATGTGTAGTAGCATTCCTGGCTTCTACCCACTAGATGCAGTAGCACCCTCAATGTGAAATGTGACAACCAAAAATGTCTCTAAACATGGCCACGTGGCCCCTATGGAGAAGAAAATTATCCCCATTTGAGAATCAGCTCTAGTGGCATAGTACCTAAGGCATTTGACTGCTATCCAGAAGGATGGCGGTTCAAACCCATCAGCCACTCCTCGGAAGGAAGTTTGGGCAATCTACTTCCATAGTGATACGGCCTTGGAAACCCAAGGAGGGGTCACTATGAGTCGGATGTGACTTGACAGCAGTGAGTTTGGTTTTGGTTAGCATAAAATATGCCTCCAGAACCAAAAGAACCTATCAGTGCTGTGTTTCCTTCTTTGTGAAAGGGTAGACAAGATGCAGTAATTTGTCTTTCACTTTCAAGGAAATATTCCAACATGCCCCTAACCAATAGAGTTCCTAAACATGTCACTGAACTGACACTTCATGTGTGTTACCAAGGGCTCTAGCATTATAGCCGCCTGGTGGTGTAGTAGTAAAGGATTTGGCTGCTAATGAAAAGGTCACTGTTCAAACCCACCAGCTGCTCTATGGGAAAAAGGTGCGTTAGCCTGCTTCTGTAAAGATTTACAATCTTGGAAACCCTATGCACAGTTCCTAAAGGGTCACTATGAGTAGGAATTGACTCGATTGCAGTGGGTTTGGGTTTGGGGTTTATTGCTCATCCTGTCCAATTAGCAAGATGTCATCAATATAATAGATCAGAGTGATATTCTATGGTTGTCCAGATTTCTTTTCAGAATATAATATGACAAAGAAGAAAGTTAACACAACCCTGAGGAAAACTAGAAATGAATATTGTTGTCTATAATATGTGAATTGTTTCTGATCCTCCTCTTTAATTGGAATATAAAATAATTCATCTGCCAAATCAATGGTTGCATGCCATGTACCCAAGGCCAAGGCCTTATTAATCTGTTCTGGCAGCAACATCACATCTAGAACAACAGTTAGATGGTTGGGGCTGTCATTTTGTTGAGTTTGCATTGGTCTGTAGATATTCTCCAGGATACATCTGGTTTCTAAAGGGGCTATGCTAGTGAATCAAACAAAAATATAATAGAGATCACCACCCCCACATCCTTTAGTGGCTCTTGAGTGGTAACACTGTCCTCGGTACCTTCACAGATGTGCTGTATTAGCTAAGGGGAGAGGAAAGGTTTTAGAGATTTTCACTTGGCCTTTTCTATTATAATTGCTCTTAATGCATGGGCCAAGTACCTAATATAGAGGTTACTCCTGCCATTACATTAATTCCAGTTACATACTCAACAACTTGTAATGACTACTGTGTCAGTTTGCAGAGCCTGTGAGACAGACTTTAAATTATTACTATTCATTCATTAGTCCCCACTTTAACAGGGCAGATATATAACATTTTGGGTCTCCAGGAATCAATGTCAACTAAGACCCTGTATCCAGTGGTTCTGGAAATGTAGAAGTATTCCTTTGCCTAATATAGAGTCATCCAAGTAAAAGATTTTAAGTCCCTTTGGAGAAGGATGGAGGTATTATTACAGTATATTTTGCCGTAGTATCTTAGGCTGGGTATAACCAATGAAGCTTATATATATGTATAAACAAAAAAAAACAAACTCACTGCCATCAAGTTGGTACCAACTCATAACAACCCCTCCTTGGGTTTTTGAGGCAGTGTCTCTAAAGAAGTAGATTGCCCAATCTTCCTTCAGAGGAGTGGCTGGTGGGTTTGAACCAGCAGCCTTCTGGTTAGCAGTCAAATGCCTTAGGCACTATGCCACCAGAGCTCCCATATAAATGTGTATATGTACATATATATATATAGAGGGGGAGAGAGAGAGATAGATTTATTTCAGGGAAATGTCTCATGCATTTGTACAGGTTGGAAAATCCCAGGTTCATGGATCAGATATCAGGCTGAAGGCTTCACTTGACTTATGTGGCTGCAGGGGGCTGACACACCCAAGATCAACAGGTAACATGGCAGACAATACAGCAGTCCTTATTGACTAAACGTTTTGGCTTGAATCCAAAGAGCCAGAGGCAAGATGATGTCAAGCTGGATGTAGGATCCAGACTGAGCAAAAATCCAGAGAGCTTTGCCAGAATGTCCATATATATTGGATGCATGCCACACCCCTCAGGAAATCCCTTTCATCTGATTAGCTGCTCCTAGCAGCTCTCATCAGTGAGGTAGGTTACAGTGTACCAAATCTCATCATTGGGGATGAGTTTTTCATAATTGCCAAACGACTGAGAATCATGGCTCAGCCAAGTTGACAGATAACCTTATCCATGACACATGGTACGGTATGGCAGGATCCTTCCAACTACAGAACACAACAACCTCTTCAGTCATTTGGGTCTAGATCTGAAAGGGATCATGAGTTCTTACTGGCCCACTTGTCCTACCCCCCTGCTCATCCATTCTTACTTTTCTCATCACATATACCACGAGTGAAGCAGCATACCTTGTTGCCTGCCCATCATTTTTCTCTAAAGATACCATGCTATTTTTATCATCTCCACAACTCCATGTGGGTCATACCCCCTTGGTTGTCTCTCTAACCTTTCATTTCATTACTGTTGGCCTTGGTATTTTTTCTGAGCCATCCCATGGAATATAATCCTCTAGTTGTTCTCTATTGTTATAGTAGGTGACTCAGTGCACAATGGATGGAAATGCTGCCTGGTACTGCACCATCCTCATGATCAGTTGCAGATCAGACTGTGTAATCCATGAGGTTTTTATTGGCTGATTTTCAGAAGTAGATCACCAGGGCAATCTACTTCCGTAGTGATACCGCCTCAGAAACCCAAGGAGGGGTCGCTAGGAGTCAGATCCAACTCAACAGCAATGAATTTGGTTTTTGGTTTTCTTCCTAGCCCAAGTTAGTCTAGAAACTCTGCTGAAACGTATTCAGCATCGTAACAACATGTTGGCCTCCACTGACAGGTGATAGCTGTGCATGAAATGCATTGACCTGGAATTGAAACTGGGTCACCATGGAGGGGAGAATTCTACCACTGAACCACAAATAGATGATCTCTAGCCTAGCATAATATAATCATTCCAACATGTTTCCTTCAGTCTCTTTATTCCTTTGTCTCTTACCTGCTAGGGTAACTCAAGCATTTCCATGGCCATTAGCATTGGCCGTTGCTTTCTCTAGACTTTTAAGATTAAACCATAGCTGTATGGTTCCCGGGGTCCCTGCAAAAGTATTAAATCCTATGTCCAAAAAAAAAAAAAGCCTCACATCAATGAATTCTTGTTTATGCAGTCTTAATTTCCAGCCCAATTGATCACACCAAAAAAAAAAAGTGAATGAACAAATCCACCACCATCAAGTAGATCTGACTCATAGAAACCCTATAGGGCAGAATAGAACTGACCCATAGAGTTTCCAAGGGTGTAAACCTTTATGGAAGCAGATTGCCACATCTTTTTCCCATGGAGCAGCTGGTGAGTTTGAACTGCTGACCTTTTGTTTAGCAGTCTAGCATTGTAAGTACTGTGCCACCAGGGCTCCTCCACTTGATAAAGCACCCTCAAAATCCTAACCCAAAAGTACTCACCACCCACTCATACATGTTAGCTAGTTCTTCCAGGTCCTTTGATGTATAATCTCTTTATTGCCTTGTGAAGCCCAGCTTATCCCTAGCCTGGCTTTATGGAGATCTAAGTTATTATCCTGACAACTAGGACAGGAGGTAACCACAGCTCCTGAGGGGGCACTTGTTACCATGTGGGAGAGTGGTCTCTGCAGCGTCTTCTCGTGTGAGAAAGTGCTAGCACATTCTAGGGAGGATTGGGCCACCTCTGCAAGCTGTCAGAATTTAATGGAGTCTGGAAAAGCAACGTCCTCATAAGAATATGTCCAGAAATTCCAATCCCATGTTTAAGAGCCTCAGGTTTTCTCAAGGCCTTGAATGTGGCACAGTACACCTGCCTTGGATGAACATTTAAGCATCTCTGAGCTCTGCTACTCCATCAGAATTTCAGCTTGGTACTCAGCTATTGTGCACAAGAGTAGGGCCTCTTTGTAAAGTCTCACACTTGGCCTTTAGCTACTTATTAATCTTCAGTTTCACATTATAACAAACTCCTGTTTGTTTAAGCCATCCCATTTGTGGTATATATACCTGTCAGAGCAGCAAGGTAAAGGTAAGACTTTGCGGTACCTAGACAATTCCAACATCTTATTAAAGCAGCTTTATTGGGATATAATTTATGTTCTATACAATCTACCCAAATAAAGTGTACAATACCAACCAAAAAACAAACTTATTGCCGTCGAGTTGGATCTGACTCATAGTGACCCCTCCTTGGGTTTCCGAGGCAGTATCACTACAGAAGTAGACTGCCCAGTCTTCTGAGGAGTGGCTGGTGGGTTTGAACTGCCAGCCATCTGGTTAGCAGTCAAATGCCTTAGGCACTATTCCATCAGAGCTAGTATACTCACTGAATTATGCAATTATCATCACAATTTTAGAATATTTTCATCAGGCCAGAAAGAAATCCTGCAACCATTAGCTGTCACTCTCAATTTCCTCCCAGTTCCCTAGCTCTAGGCAACCACTAGTCAACTTTCTGACAATACAAGATTGCTTGTTATGGACATTTCATATAAATGGAATCATAGAGTAGATGGTCTTTTGTAACTGGCTTCTTTGACTTAGCTTTATGTTTTCAAGGCTCATCTCTGTTGTAGCATGTATCAGTACTGCATTTATTTTTGTGGGCAAATAATATTCTACTGTATGGATATACCACATTTTGTTTATCCGTTTATAAGCTGTTGGATATTTGGGTCTTTCCACTTCTTAGCTGTTAGGAACAATGCTACAATGAACATTCATGTACATGTTTTCGTGTGAATGTTTGACTTCATTTCTACTAGGTACATTCATTTGAATGGTTCTACCATATTTTTAGACTTGTTCCCTTCATATCTTTTCAGACACCCTTCATCAGGAAATCTTTCAAGGTCATGCACCAGTGAAATTTTTAACAAACAGACCACTATTTTGTCCCAGAGAATATTTGTACCCCATTTTGGTGGTTATGTTAGTGTGTCAACTTGGCTGGGCCTGGTTGAGTGGCTGGGCAGCTGGATGTAGTATTCCCCATGATGGGACTGGTAATCAACTCCATGGTGGAATCTACTGTGAGCAGCTGAGTAGCTGCTTTAGGGAATGTGGTCTGCTTCCTGTATATAAGCAGAAGCCTTGGGACTGGTCTCTAGCCTGTGGCACACTTGGACCCTGCATGGAGCTGTGTCATTGCTCAGCAGCTTGCCATGCTCTGCTGACCTTGGGACTTACAATGGACTTAAGTTAATGGCCTGCAATGTGGTTCGATAATATCAGGACTGTGCCTTTTTACTTGTCAACCTTGGGTTTTTCAGCCTCAGCAGCCACAGCTGTCTGAGTGAAGAAACGTCTCTAGCTCCAGTGGGCCGGGAAAGGAGGCAGAGCTGGACCCCAAGGTTGAGGGGCTTTCACCCAGCCCCTAGAGCCTGGCACTTTGAACTTGGACTTAAAGCCTCCAAATTGTAAGAATAAACTCCTGTTTGTTTAAGCCATCCCATTTGTGGTATATATACCTGTCAGAGCAGCACTAGGTAACCAGAACACCCATCTACCCACAATAATGTTCTTTCACTATTGTCTGTAAGTAAGGCAGTCCCAAAACATGTTTTCTCAGACCACTCTGATACCATTTGTGTTAGTGAGTCCTCAAAGAACTAAATGCCTAGATAAAACTAGATGTGCAAGAGATTCTTTGGGGGAAAGCCTATAAAGGAAAAAGGGGAGTATAGTAGGATGAATAGAAGAATTCTTCAATATTGCAAATAAAGGTTTGAGTTTTTTCTTCACTTCTCTCAACTTGAGAAATGCTTGTTATGTTCTTCCTTTTTGGTTTTCTAACTCCAGATCTTTGAACATTTCATTATAATACTTTTTCTTGGCTTCTTGAGCCACCCTTTGAGATCTTCTGTTCAGCTCTTTTACATCATTATTTCTTCTGTTTCCTTTAGCTACTTTGCACTAAGAGCAAATTTCACTGTCTCTTCTGATATCCATTTTGTTTTTTTCTTTCTTCCCTATCTTTTTAATCACCTTTGCTTTATTCATGTATGATGTTCTTGATGTCATCCTGTAACTCTTCTGGTGTTCAGTCTTCAGTGTTCAGTGCATCACATCTATTCTTCAGATGGTCTCTAAATGCAGGTGGGGTGTATTCAAAGTTACACTTTGGCTCTCTTGGATTTAATTTTCTTCAGCTTCCCCTTGAATTTCATATGAGGAATTGATGGTCTCTTCCACAGTTGTCCCCTGGCCTTGTTCTGACTGAAGATACTGAGCTTCTCCATTGTCTGTTTCCACTGATGTAGTTGATTTGATTCACATTCCTGTGTTTTTCATCAGCGAGACTGACATGTATTGTTATTATTCATGTTGTTGAAGAAACTTATTGCTCAGAATAAGTCATTGGCCTTACAGAATTCTATCATGCAATTTCTGGCACTGTCTCTATCATCAGGCCAAATTTTCCAACTACTGATCCTGCTTTGTTTCCAAGTTTCACATTCTAATCACCAGTACTTGTCAATGAATCTTGATTGAATGTTTGATCAATTTCAAACTGCAGCAGTTTATATAAAAAAAAAAATTTTATAACAAATGCAATGCCGATCCTCTTTAATGTAATTCGTCGTTCCCAGCCTAGTAGTCTATATTATTGCTGTAGGCATTATGTGCTGTCAAGTTGGCGCTGACTCGTAGTGACCATATGTACAACAGAAAAAAACACCGCCTGGTCCTGCATCATCCTCACTGTCCTTGCTCTGCTTGAGCCCATCACTGCAGCCACTGGGTCAATCCATCTTGTTAAGCGTCTTCCCCTTCTTCACTGACCCTCTACTTTACCAAGCATGATATTCCTTCTCCATGGAATAGTTCTTTCTCACATGACGAAAGTAGGTGAAATGAAGTCTGACCATTCTCAGTTACAAGGAGCATTCTGATGCCACTTCTTCCAGGACAAATTTCTTTGTTCTTCTGGCAGTACGTGGTATTTTCAGTATTCTTCACCAATACCACAAGTCAAAGGCATCAACTCTTTTTCGGTCTTCCTTATTCATTATCCAGCTTCATGTGCATATAGGGCAATCGAAAATATCATGGCTTGGATCAGGTGTACCTTAGTTTTCAAAGCCACATCTTTGCTTCTTAATACTTTAGAGAGGTCCTTTGCAGCAAATTCACCCAGTTCAATATGATTCCCTGACAGTCTGATTCCCTGACTCTTGCTTCCATGGATGTTGAATGTGGACTCAAGTAAAATGAAATTGCTAACAACTTCAGTATTTTCTCCATTTATCAGTCTTCTTAGTCCACTTGTGAGGATTTTTGTTTTCTTTATGTTGAGGTGCAATGCATATTAAGGCTGTAGTCTTTGAACTTCATCGGTAAGTAATCTTCATGTTCAGCAAGCAAAGTTGTGTCATCTGCATATTGCAGGTTTTTAATGACTCTTCCTCAAAGCCTGATGCTACCATCTTCATATAGTCCAGCTTCTCAGATTATTTGGTCAGCCTACAGATTGGATAAGTATGTTGAAAGGATACAACCCTAAAGTACACCCTTCCTGATGTTAAACCATGCAGTATGCCCTTGTTCTGTTCAAATGACAACCTCTTCTCAGTTCCTCAGCTCTTCTCAGGTTCCTTATGAGCACAATTAAGTGTTTGGGAATTCTGATTCTTCACAAAGTCATCCATACAGTCAACTGCTTTTGATCCACACAGTCAACTGCCTTTGCATAGTTAATAAAACACAGGTAAACATTTCATGGTATTCTTTGCTTTCAGCAAAGATCCATCTAACATCAGCAGTGATATCCCTTGTTCCATGTCGTCTTCTGAATCCAGCTTGCCTTTCTGGAAGTTCCCTGACAATATACTGATGCAATCATTTTTAAATTATCTTTAGTAAAATTTTACTTGCATGTGTCATTAATGACGTTGTTCGATAATTTCCACATTCTGTTGGATCACATTCCTTTGAAATGGGCACAAATATAGATCTCTTCCAGGCAACTGGCCGGTTAGCTGTCTTCCAAATTTCTTGACATAAACAAGTAAGCACCTTCATCCCTGCATCCATTTGTTGAAATTTCTCAGTATGTATTCCATTCATTCCTGAAGCCTTCTTTTTCACCAATTACTTCAGTGCACCTTGTATTTCCTTCAGTATCATTGGTTTTTGATCATATACTACCTCCTGAAATAGTTGAACATTGACTATTGTTTTTGATACAGTGCTTCTGTTTTCCTTTCATCTTATTTTGATGCTTTCTGCATTATTTGATATTTTGCCCATAGATTCATCAAGGAGGATATTCAGGTGGCCAGCAAATACATGAAGAAATGCTCATGATCATTAGCCATTGGAGAGATGCAAATCAAAGCAACAATGAGATACCATCTCACCCCAGCACTAATGGCAAAATTAAACAAGACAGAAAATGGCAGATGCTGGCAAGGATGTGGAGAGATCGAGACTCTCATACACTGTTGGTAGGACTGTAAAATGGTATAACCACTGTGGAAAACAGTATGGCGATTCCTTAAAACACTGGAATTTGAAATACTGTTTGACCCAGCAATCCCATTGCTAGGTATATATCCTAAAGAAGTGAGAGCCAGGACAGGAACAGATATATGCACACCCATGTTCATCACAGCACTATTTACAATAGCAAAAAGATGGAAACAACCTACATGTACATTAACAGAAGAATGGATAACCAAACTGTGGTACATACACACAATGGAATACTATGCAACCCTAAAGAATAATGTAGAATCTGCAAAACACCACATAATGTGGATGAAATTGGAGGACATTATGCTGAGTGAAAGAAGTCAATCACAGATGGACAAATATAGTATTAGTAAATTATTGTGAAAAGTCAAGGGAAGGTTTATATATGGAAGGGAACTTTCTTTGTTGGTTACCAGGGGTGTGAGGGGAGGGAAGGGAACACAGCAAAAAAAAAGTGCATTGACCCATGTCACTTTAGTTTTGTGTATTTCACTGTACATAAATTATATTTCAATAAAATGCATTAAAAATATGTATTTTGCCCATAGAATCCTTCAATATTGCACCTTGAGGCTTGACATTTTCTTCAGTACTTTCAGTTTGAGAAATACCAAGTGTGTTCTTCTTTTTGGGTTTTCTAACTCCAGATCTTTGCACATTTCATTATAATTCTTAACTTTGTCTTCTCAAGCCGTTCTTTGAAATCTTATGTTCAGCTCTTTCATTTTATCATTTCTTCCTTTCACTTTAGCCACTTTTTCAAAAGTAAGTTTCAGAGTCTCTTATGATGTGCATTTTTGTTTTCTCTTTATTTCCTGACTTTTTATTGATCTTTTGTGTTCTTCATATATGATGCTCTGGATGTCATCTCACAATGCTTCTGGTCTTTGGTCATTGGCAATGCATTAAATCTCTTCTTCAGATGCTGTCTGAATTCAGGTGGAATATAATCAAAGTTGTATTTGTCTCTGGTGGACTTGCTTTAATTTTCTTTAGCTTCAATATGAACTTACATAGGAGCAATTGATATTCTGTTCCACAATCAGCTCCTGGCCTTGTTTTCTGAAGATACTGGGCTTCTCCATCACCTCTTGCCACAGATGTAGTTGATTTCATTCCTATGTATTCCATCTGGTGAAGTTCACATGGATAGGTTCTGTTTATATTGTTGGAAAAAACATATTTGCAGTGAGTAAGTCTGGTCTTCCAGAATCCTATCATACACTCTCCAATGTCATTTCTATCACCAAGGCCATATTTTTCAACTACCGATGATTCTTCTTCTTCTTTTTTTCTAAATGCATTTTATTGAAATATAATTTATGTACAGTGAAATATACAAAACTAAAGTGACATGGATCAATGCTTTTTTTTTTTTTTTTTAAGCCATTTTCTCTTCCTTCCCCTCCTTCCCCTGGCAACCAACAAAGAAAGTTTCCCTCCATAAATAAACCTTTCCTTTACCCTCCACAACAACGGACTAATACTATATTTGCCCTTCTGTGATTGACTTATTTCACTCAGCATAATGTCCTCCAAGTTCATCCATATGCGGTGTTTTGCAGACTCCACATTATTCTTTAGTGCTCCATAGCATTCCATTGTGTGTATATACCATAGTTTGATCATCCACTCTTCCGATGATGGCACATAGGTTGTTTCCATCTTTTTGCTGTTGTAAATAGTGCTGTGATGAACATGGATGTGCATATATCTGTTCCTGTCCTGGCTCTCACTTCTTTAGGATATATACCTAGTAATGAGATTGCTGGGTCAAATGATATTTCAAATTTCAGCATTTTAGGGAATTGCCATACTGTTTTCCACAGTGGTTATACCATTTTACAGTCCTACCAGTAGTGTATGAGCGTCTCGATCTCTCCACATCCTTGCCAGCATCTGCCATTTTCTGTCTTGTTTAACTTTGCCATTAGTGCTGGGGTGAGATGGTATCTCACTGTTGTTTTGATTTGCATCTCTCCAATGGCTAATGATCGTGGGCATTTCTTCATGTATTTGCTGGCCACCTAAATATCCTTGGTGAAGTGTCTATTCATGTCTTCTGCCCATTTTTCTATTGGATTGTTAATTCCTTTGCTGTTGAGCCATGGAAGTTTTCTATAAATCTTAGAGATAAGTCCCTTACCAGATATGTAATTATTGGCAAATATGAATTTGTTGCTGTCATTTTTGTTATGTGCTTTTTTGTGGTGTTGATTTCTTTGTTCCATATAATTTTCTGTGCTGAGCTCATTTTGTTTATGAATCGTGTTATCAGTTCCTTTGTTGTTATGGTTTTAGTATTTTCTAAATATTTGTGGTGGTCCTCTTTTTTATTTTGATGTGAAGGTTTATCATTTTTCTTTGAGGTTACCCTGTGATTTATAGTTTTCATCCCAAGTTTAGAATAGTCCATTCTATCTTGTTGTTGTCTTTGACTTCCCTGCCATCTAGAAGTTCTGTAACGAAACAGTTTTTTCCTTCTTTTTGGTTTGTAGTTGTTCTCATTTGTCAAATGATGTCTCTGGTTCCGTTTACAATCTTGTAGGCTTATTTACTTTGGATACTTCCATAACTGGGGTGGAGTCTGGGTTAGGTTATCATGTGTGTTAATGGTCAGTTGTTGTTGGCAGTTGCCGGTTCTCTATCCAGAGGACTCCCTTTACCATCTCTTGTAAAGTTGGTCTGGTTTTAACAAATTCCCTTAATTTCCGCTTATCTGGAAATATCCTAATTTCACCATCATATTTGAGGGACAATTTTGCTGGGTACATAATTATTGGTTGGAAATTTTTGTCTTTCAGGGTTTTATATATACCATCCCATTGTCTTCTCACCTGCATGGTTTCTGCCAAGAAATCTGAGCTTAGTCTTATTTGTTGCCCCTTGTAGGTAACTTTTTATTTTTTCCCTTGCTGCTTTCAGGATTTTTTCTTTGTCTTTGATTTTGGTGGGTCTAATGATGATATATGTCTTGGTGATTTTCTTTTGGGGCCAATCCTGTTTGGGGTTCTTTGGACTTCTTGAATGGATATATTCTCATCTTTTATCATTATCAGGAAAATTCTCTTCTAACAAATCTTTGACAGTTTTTTCTGTGGTTTTATTTGTCTCTTCCTGTTCTGGAATTCCAATTATAGATAGCTTATTTCTTTTGATGATATCCCACATGAACCTTAGGCTTTCTTCATTTTGTTTTGATCTTTTTTTTTTTGATTGATCCCTTCCCAAACAAGTATTGAGGTATTTGCCTTCATTCTCACTAATTCTGCCCTCTGTTGATTCAATTCTACTCCTTTGCCCATTCAATGTCTTATCGATTTCTGAAAATTTAGTATTAATATTCTGGATTTCTGCATGTAGATTTTGTATCATTTCTAATTTTTCATTTATTTTTTTCATTTTGTTCTTTTATTGTCTTTTGAAATTGTTCTAGGGTTTTATCTGTGTTTTCCTCAATTCTGTCAGTGTTTTCCTTGATCTGTCTCTCAATTTGTTGAAGGTACCTAAATATAATTTTTTTTGAATTGCTTATCAGGGAGTTCCAATACTGCTTCCTCCTCAGGGATGTGTTCTGGGTCTGTATCCTGATCCCTTGTTTCTTCTGCTTTATCTTGCTTCTTTGTGGGCACTGTGATGCTCTGTTGTCTCCAAGGCATTATGATGTTTTTGTGTTTATATTTAATTGGTGATTATATGTTGGAGTGACTTGCCCATGATTTTCATTTTCTTTGTTTTGTTTGTATGTTATCTATGTAAGCAGGGTACCGTGCTGTGCTCTTCTATTCATTAGTTGACAGCATTTACACACCCACCACCTATCTCCTTTCCCATTGTCAGCTTCCTGTATGTCCCTGCCATCCTTGGCAAACAGAGCCTATTCTTAGTTCCCTGGAATCCAAATGAGAATGCTGTCACTTTAAAATCCAAAATGGCCACCACTTGTAAAGATTAAAAATGGCTACACCCTTGGTCACTTTAAATATACAAAATGGTCACCGCTTGTAAACATCCAAAGTGGCTGTGCCCTCAGTCACTTTAAATATCTAAAATGGCCACTGCTTATAAACATCCAAAGTGGCTGTGCCCTCGGTCACATTAAATATCCAAAATGGCCACCTCTTGTAAACATCCAAAGTGGCTGCGCCCTCAGTCACATTAAATATCCAAAATGGCCACCTCTTGTAAACATCCAAAGTGGCTGCGCCCTCAGTCACTTTAAATATCCAAAATGGCTGCCGCTTGTAAACAATCAAA
>NW_006921622.1:18321082-18324318 GCF_000298275.1 Orycteropus afer afer | reverse complement strand
TGATGTGAAGGTTTATCATTTTTCTTTGAGGTTACCCTGTGATTTATAGTTTTCATCCCAAGTTTAGAATAGTCCATTCTATCTTGTTGTTGTCTTTGACTTCCCTGCCATCTAGAAGTTCTGTAACGAAACAGTTTTTTCCTTCTTTTTGGTTTGTAGTTGTTCTCATTTGTCAAATGATGTCTCTGGTTCCGTTTACAATCTTGTAGGCTTATTTACTTTGGATACTTCCATAACTGGGGTGGAGTCTGGGTTAGGTTATCATGTGTGTTAATGGTCAGTTGTTGTTGGCAGTTGCCGGTTCTCTATCCAGAGGACTCCCTTTACCATCTCTTGTAAAGTTGGTCTGGTTTTAACAAATTCCCTTAATTTCCGCTTATCTGGAAATATCCTAATTTCACCATCATATTTGAGGGACAATTTTGCTGGGTACATAATTATTGGTTGGAAATTTTTGTCTTTCAGGGTTTTATATATACCATCCCATTGTCTTCTCACCTGCATGGTTTCTGCCAAGAAATCTGAGCTTAGTCTTATTTGTTGCCCCTTGTAGGTAACTTTTTATTTTTTCCCTTGCTGCTTTCAGGATTTTTTCTTTGTCTTTGATTTTGGTGGGTCTAATGATGATATATGTCTTGGTGATTTTCTTTTGGGGCCAATCCTGTTTGGGGTTCTTTGGACTTCTTGAATGGATATATTCTCATCTTTTATCATTATCAGGAAAATTCTCTTCTAACAAATCTTTGACAGTTTTTTCTGTGGTTTTATTTGTCTCTTCCTGTTCTGGAATTCCAATTATAGATAGCTTATTTCTTTTGATGATATCCCACATGAACCTTAGGCTTTCTTCATTTTGTTTTGATCTTTTTTTTTTTGATTGATCCCTTCCCAAACAAGTATTGAGGTATTTGCCTTCATTCTCACTAATTCTGCCCTCTGTTGATTCAATTCTACTCCTTTGCCCATTCAATGTCTTATCGATTTCTGAAAATTTAGTATTAATATTCTGGATTTCTGCATGTAGATTTTGTATCATTTCTAATTTTTCATTTATTTTTTTCATTTTGTTCTTTTATTGTCTTTTGAAATTGTTCTAGGGTTTTATCTGTGTTTTCCTCAATTCTGTCAGTGTTTTCCTTGATCTGTCTCTCAATTTGTTGAAGGTACCTAAATATAATTTTTTTTGAATTGCTTATCAGGGAGTTCCAATACTGCTTCCTCCTCAGGGATGTGTTCTGGGTCTGTATCCTGATCCCTTGTTTCTTCTGCTTTATCTTGCTTCTTTGTGGGCACTGTGATGCTCTGTTGTCTCCAAGGCATTATGATGTTTTTGTGTTTATATTTAATTGGTGATTATATGTTGGAGTGACTTGCCCATGATTTTCATTTTCTTTGTTTTGTTTGTATGTTATCTATGTAAGCAGGGTACCGTGCTGTGCTCTTCTATTCATTAGTTGACAGCATTTACACACCCACCACCTATCTCCTTTCCCATTGTCAGCTTCCTGTATGTCCCTGCCATCCTTGGCAAACAGAGCCTATTCTTAGTTCCCTGGAATCCAAATGAGAATGCTGTCACTTTAAAATCCAAAATGGCCACCACTTGTAAAGATTAAAAATGGCTACACCCTTGGTCACTTTAAATATACAAAATGGTCACCGCTTGTAAACATCCAAAGTGGCTGTGCCCTCAGTCACTTTAAATATCTAAAATGGCCACTGCTTATAAACATCCAAAGTGGCTGTGCCCTCGGTCACATTAAATATCCAAAATGGCCACCTCTTGTAAACATCCAAAGTGGCTGCGCCCTCAGTCACATTAAATATCCAAAATGGCCACCTCTTGTAAACATCCAAAGTGGCTGCGCCCTCAGTCACTTTAAATATCCAAAATGGCTGCCGCTTGTAAACAATCAAAATGGCTGCACCCTCTGGACAGAGGAAAATCAACATCTCAGGTTGTCTTCCCTGCCTAGTCACCAGCCACCAGCACAGTCATCCCTGCAGCCCTTGGTGACCAGGCCTGATCTTTAGGTCAATTCTCAAGTCCCAGCACCACTTGGAAATATTCAGGCTATTGGTCTCGTCAGAGTAGCTGACAGTCCACAGCTCTGACCATCTCTGTACTCACTGTTTTCATTCAGGTTTTTCCACTAGTTGGTGCCTAATCCACTTCTGTATAGTTCCTTTCAAAACTCAGGGCTCCAGGATTATCTTCTGTATCTCTGTCAATTGGTTTCTCTTTTCTTTGTTGAAGAGGGTCTGTGTAGCTTGTCTGCCTATTCCTCCATCTTACCAGAAGTCCCTGATGATTCTTGTTTGATTGTAACTTTAGGATTTCTGTTGTTTTTAGGTGCCATTGAGTCGTTTCTGACTCATAGCAACCTCATGTACAGCAGAACAAAACACTGCCAAGTCCTATGCCAGCCCCTCGATCTTTGCTATACCAGAGCCTATTGTTGCAGCCACTGTGTCAATCCATTTCATTGAGGGCCTTCCCCTTTTTCATTCAATTAGGATTCCAATCACCAATAATTATCAATACATATTGATTGAATGATTTTTCAATTTCAGACTGCAAAAGTTGGTAAAAATCATCAATTTTTTCATCTTTGGCTTTAGTGGTTGGTGCATAAATTTGAGTAGTAGTGTTAACTGGTGTTTCCTATACATGCATGGTTATTATCCTATCACTGACAGCACTATATTTCAGGATAGATCCTGAAACTTTCTTTTTGACAATGAATGTGATGCCATTTCCCCTTTATTTGTCATTCCCCACATAGTAGACTATATGATTGTCTGATTCATAATGGCCAGTACCAGTCCATTTCAGCTCACTAATGCCTGGGATATTGATCTTTATGTGTTCCACTTCATTTTTGACAACTTCCAGTTTTCATAGATTCATAAACCATGCATTCTGTATTCTGATTATTAATGAATGTTTGCAGCTGTTTCTTCCCATTTTCAGTTGTGTGCCATCAGTAAATGAAGGTCCTGAAAGCTTTACTCCATCTACATCCTTAAAGTCAACTCTACTTTCAGGAGGCAGCTCTTCCCTAGTCGTATTTTGAAGGCCTTCAAACATGAGGTGCTTGTCTTCTAGTAATATATCAGACAGTGTTTCAGGGCTATGCATAAAGTTTTTCAGTAATGTATCAGACAGTGTTTCAATGCTACTCATAAAGTTTTGTTTTATTTTTAATTTTTATTTTTATTGTGATTTGGGTGAA
>NW_006921622.1:18314658-18319486 GCF_000298275.1 Orycteropus afer afer | reverse complement strand
ACAGTCCCACCAGCAGTGTATGAGAGTCCCAATCTCTCCACATCCTCGCCAGCATTTGTTATTTTCTGTCTTATTGAACTTTGCTACTAGTGCTGGAGGAAGATGGTACCTCGTTGTTTTGATATGCATCTCTCAAATAGCTAATGATCGTGAGCATTTCTTCATATGTTTGTTGGCCGCTTGAATATCTTCCTTGGTGAAGTGTCTATTCATATCTTCTTCCCATTTTTGAATTGGATTGCTTGTCTCTTTGTTATCATGGTGTTGGAGTTTTCTATAAATTCTAGAGATAAGTCCCTTGGCAGATGTGTCATTACCAAATATTTTTTCCCAATCTGTAGGTTCTCTTTTGACTCTTTTGGAGAAGTCTTTGGAAGCTCATAAAGTTTTGGGGGCTAGTTTTTTTTAGAAATGGATCGCCCCATCCTTAGTCCCTGTCAGACTGGACACTCCACTGAAACGTGTCCATCATGAGTGACCCTGCTAGTATTTTAAATACCAGTGGAATAGCCCCTACCCTCGCAACAACACATAATCCACCACAGTTCAACAAACTAACAGATGAGGGGTAGTAGTAGACTATATGATTGTCAAATTCAAAATGGTCAATACTACACAAACAGATATATGCACACCCATGTTTATTGCAGCATTATTCACACTAGCAAAAATATGGAAACAACATAAGTTCCCATCAACAGATACATGGATAAACAAACTGTTGTACATACAAACAAGGGAAAACTATACAATGTTAAAGAGTAATAGTGAATCTGAAAACACCTGATAATATGGATGAACCTAGAGGACTTTATGGGAGCTCTAGTGGAGTAGTGCCTAAGGCATTTGACTGCTTACCAGAAGGCTGGTGGTTCAAACCCACCAGCCACTCCTCAGAATGAAGGTTGGGCAATCTACTTCTGTAGTGATACTGCCTTGGAAACCCAAGGAGGGGATGCTATGAGTTGGATCCAATTCCACAGCCAGTGAATTTTGGTTTTTGTTTTGGTTAGAGGACTTTATACTGAGTAAAATTAGGCGATGACAAAAGCATAATTATTATATGAGACTACTACTGTAAAAACTTAAGAAAAGTTTACACACGGAAAGAATTGTTCTTTGAAGTCCCACCAGGGGTAGGAGAGGAAAGGAGGGAAAATCACCAGCTATAGGGCAGACACACATTAAATTGGGTGAAAGGAAAGTCAGTATACAATAAGGGAGAGATCAGCATAAAATGATCAAGTCAGTAGAAGACATAAAGAGGGGCACAGAGTTAAAGACAACAAAGATGAATACTATTACATACACAAATCCTGCAATAATAATAATAATTTGCAGGTGAATACATGGACACTCAGTCTGAACACAACTGGGAAGGTGAATGGGACTATTCCATGAATATATATAGGTTTGACAGAAGCTATCTCTACCTGTGTATTTATTTATACTGCAAAGATATCCATAAATGTAGTAGAAGATAGAGGAGACAAAGTTATGAAAACACCTTTGTCATAACCAAACACCTTGAGGGAATAAGTTACTGGATATGGAGGCTCAAGATCATAGTCTTGGGGGACACAAAGGTCAATTGGCATAACACAGTCTACAAGACAATGGTTTATATCCTACTTTAGTGCATAGCAACTGGAGTCTTAAAATTTGTGAGTGGCAATCTAATTTGCAACTGTTGGTCTCTTCCCATCTGGAGAAAAAAAAAAAAAAAAAGTGAAGAAAACAAAAGGTGAGGAAATAATTAGTCCAAAGGACTAATGGAGGAGAGAACCCCAGCCTCCACAACTCTGAGACCAGAAGAACTATATGGTGCCTGGCTAGATCACTGTTGACTGCTCTGAAAGGTATAGAAATGAAAGGTCCCAGATAGAGTAGAGACAAGTGTAGAACAAAACTCAAAATGAAAAACAGAGCACTTCCAGCAAGATGGCGGAATAGGCAGACAAGCTACACAGACCCTGTTCAACAAAGAAACAAGAAACCAACTGAAACACATACAGATGGTAATCCTGGAGCCCTCAGCATTAAAAGGGAGAATAAAGAAGTGGATTAAATAACAACTAACTAGTAGAAGAAACTGAGTGAAAATAATGAATAATGAGACAAATGGAGCTGTGGACTATTGGCTATCCTAACAGCATGGCCAGTTTGAATATTCACAAGTTGCATTCAGATCTGGGCAGCAACCTAAAATCGGCCCTGCTCACCAAGGACTGTATGGACAACTGCTGATAACTAGAAAGGAAAACATCAAATAAGGAGACAAAGTGAGCTGTGGAATTTGGGCTGTCCTGAGGGTGCAGACATTTTGAGTATTTGCAAGAGGTGGAGCCATTATGAATATTTGCAAGCATTGTCCTGATCTCAGCAATCTAAGAATAAACTCTGCTTGCTGAGGACAGCATGGGCAACCTCACTGGAGGCTGACAATTAGAAAGCTGTGATATTCCCCTTGTTACTATTATAGTCCACACCCTTTTGGTGAATGGAGGCAGGACCATCCCCACCTCCACTCACCTTCTGGATCGGCAGGAATTGGATCTTAGTTTGTGTCCCCTAACACAGCCTGGATACCCTGCCCTGCCTGTCCCAGTTTTGTTTTTCTTTGTTTAAAAATTATTTTTTTTCTTCCTTTTTAATTTTTTTCTTTCTTTTTCCCTTCCCTGGTTCCTGTTATTGGTTTCCTTGTTTTTGTTTCTGTATTTTTCCCCCTTCTTTTTACCAGATTCCCATTTTTTTTCTTTTGGTTCTTTCCATCCTTTGTTTTTCTTTTTGCAGTTTTCTCATTTTTTCTTTATTTTTTAACATTTGCTCTTTTCTTAGTCTTCCCTGCTCAGATATTGTGGGTTTTCTACATGTATTTCTCTCTCTCTCTTTTTTTTTAATATATATTTCTTTGTTTTTTTTAAAGTATTTCTTTAAATATTTCTTCTCATTTATTGCCTTAACTTTTTTTTTGCGATTATTACTGGTTGTTTATGCAGTTTGTGTTTTTTGTCCTCGTTATTATTTTTTATTTGGTGGTTTTTAAATTATTTATTTATTTATTTAGTCTAACTGAGTGGGAGACAGAGTGGTGCCCATATAACCTAATCATACCCACACCTCCTACAACCCCACTTATCATGTAAGGGCCCCCACCTCCGTCTACACCAACTGAGCAATGACAGATGATAGCCAATAACAGCCCAACACACTCATAACTGCTCTTCATGCACAACTAACAGAGATCTGTGCACACACTCGTTTCTCTATCACACCTACCAGGAGACAGTTGCTGAATGCATACTTGCTGCCAACTAGCAAATAAGGAGCACAGTACCCTTCTTACTCATATATCTCAAAACAAAATAAATCCTCCCAAATTCATTTTATGAAGCAAAGATAACCTTGATACCAAAACCAGGCAAAGACATCATTAAAAAGGAAAACTACAGATCAATATCCCTCATGAATATAGATGCAAAAAATCTTCAACAAAATCCCAGCTAACAGGTTCCAACAACATATCAGAAACATAATACATCATGGCCAAGTGGGGTTCATACCAGATATGCAAGGATGGTTCAATATTAGAAAAACAATGTAATCTATCACATAAATAAAATAAAGGGAAAGAAACATATGATCATATCAATTGATGCAGAAAAGGCATCTGATAAAATCCAACACCCATTCCTGATTAAAAACTCAGAAATATAGAAGGGAAACTCCTCAACATAATGAAGGGCATATATACAAAATCAACAGCAAACATTATTCTCAATGGAGAAAGACTGAAACCATCCCCTTGTGAATGGGAACGAGACAGGAATGCCTTAGATCACCACTTTTACTCAACATTGCATTGGAAATCCTGGCCAGGGCAATTAGGCAAGAAATGGAATTACAGACATCCAAATTGGTAAGGAAGAAGTAAAACTCTGACCATCTGCAGATGATAAGATCCTATACATAGAAAACCCAAAGAGATTCAGCAAGAAAAATAAGGAACTAATTGAGAAATTTAGTATAGTGGCAGGATAACATGATCAACATACAAAAATCAGTTGGATACCTCTATATGAGCAAAGAGATTGCTGAAAAGGAAATCAGTACCATTTAGAATAGCTACCAAAAAGATAAAATACTTGGGAATAAATTTTACCAGGGACACAAAAGACCTATACAAAGAAAACTACAAAACGCTACTTCAAGAAACTAAGAGATCTACATAAATGGAAGAACATACCATGGTCATGGATAGCAAGACTGAACATTGTGAAAATGTCAATACTAACCAAAGCAATGTATACATTCAGTGCAATCCATATCCAGATTCCATCAACATTCTTTATTGTTGTTGTTAGGTACTGTCAAATCAACTCCAACTCATAGTGACCCTATGAGTCAACATTCCTTAGGGATGTGCAAAAACAATCATTAATTTTATATGGAAAGAAAAGAGACCTCAGATAAGTAAAGCATTATTGAAGAAAAACAACAAAATAGGAGTTTCACATTCCTAGATCTGAAAACCTACTATACAGCCACAGTTGTCAAAATCAGCCTGATATTAGGTTTACAAGTGTGGTTCAACATCAGAAAATCAATCAGTGTAACCCACCACATAAACAAAACAAAGCAAAAGAACCATATGATTATATCAATTGATGCAGAAAAGGCATTTGATAAAATCCAACATCCATTCCTGTTCAGAACTCTCAGCAAAATAGGGATAGAAGGGAAATTCCTCAACATAATAAAGGGTATATATGCAAAGCCAATGGCCAACATCTTTATTAATGGAGAAATACTCAAGGCATTCCCCTTA
>NW_006921622.1:18307914-18313358 GCF_000298275.1 Orycteropus afer afer | reverse complement strand
GTAAATTTTGGTCAATGACATGAGACAAAGTATATTATGTGAACTGCTGTATGAAAAGTGAATTTACTCTGTAAATCTTCACCCAAATAAAAATAAAATTAAAAAAAAAAAAAGTTCAGATATAGACCCATCCATCTATGGACAATTGATCTTTGACAAAGGTCCAAAACCCATTAAGTGGGGAAGAGACAGCCTCTTTAACAAATGGTGCTGGCAAAACTGAATATCCACCTGTAGAAAAATGAAACAAGACCTGTACCTCACCCCGTACACAAATACTCAACTGGATCAAAGATTTAACTGTAAAACCCCAAACTATAAAATTCATCAAAGATAAAATAAGGCAAATCTGGGAACCCTAATTTATGGCATAAATAGATTATCAAGCATAATCCAGAATGTCCAGGAGGTAGAAGAGAAGCTAGATGACTGGGACCTTTTGAAAATTAAAGTCTTATGTGCATAGAAAGACTTCGTCATCAAAAGGTAAAAAGAGAACCTACAGATTGGGAGAAAATATTTGCCTATGACATATCTGATAAAGGGCTTATCTCCAAAATCTATAGAAAACTTCAACACCTAAACACCAAAAAGAAAAATGACACAATTCACAAATGGGCAAAAGACTTGAACAGACACTTCACCAAAGAAGATATACAGGCAGTCAATAAACACATGAGAAATCACTCACGATCATTAATCTTTAGAGAGATGCAAATCAAAACAACAATGAGATATCAGTTCACCCCAGCAATAACAGCAAATTTCAACAGGTCAGAAAGTAACAAATGCTGGTGAGGTTGTGGAGAGATTGGAACTCTTGTGCACTGCTACTGAGATTGTAAAATGGTACAACCATTGTGGCAAACAGTATGGCATTACCTGAAAAACTGAAAATAGAAGTACCACTTGACCCAGCAATTCCATTATTAGGAATATATCCTAAAGAGGTGAGAAATAGTGCACAGACATATGTACACCCATGTTCATCGCAGCATAATTCACCATAGCAAAGACATGGAAACAACCTAAATGCCCATTGACAGATGAGTGGATAACCAAACTATGGTATATGCACACAATGGAATACTATGCTACATTAAAGAATAATGAGGGATACGCAAATCATTTCACAATATGGATGAACCTGGAGGACATTATGCTGAGTGAAATAAGTTAATCACAGAAAGAGAAGTATTGTATGAGCCCATTACTGTAAAAAGACAGAGAAGGGTTTGCTTGGGGAAGGGAACTCACTTAGTAGATTATAGGGATGGGTAGGGAATGGAAGGGATTAATTTCAGGCTACTTGGTGCCTACATGCTGACATGGGTAAGGGTAGGGATATACGGGAAGGATCTATGACCACCATGATAACATTAAGAAATGGGAGGACACTGAATTGTGCACATAAGAAATAGATGACAGATGCTAAAACCAACCAATGTGTCCACAATACTGCACTGTCCTTAACACCAAACATTAGGATATACAGATAAACACATAAACACCTGAGATGATCAGACAGGGGTAGTAAACAAAAGTATACTCTAGACCAACGATAGATTCAGCTGAGGCTAATCTTGCACAGACACCAGTGATACAAAATACCTGCAGTACTTACAGAAAGAATAGAGGACAGACACAGAGTAATCCCTCACAGACAACCAGACACTATGGGAGAGAGATCCAATAGATCTACTGCCTCAGGACCATAATACTGGGGGACACCAGACTCAATTGGCACAACCAAATACATTGTTGCTCCACATTCTACATTGGTGAGTAGTGACTGGGGTCTTAAAAGCTTTCAAGTGGCCATCTAAGTTGCAACTAACTGTCTCCTAGCATTGGAAGTGAAGAAGAACACAAAAGGGGGGGGCATTTAGAAGCAATCAGCCCTAGGACATAATGGCCCTCAAGAGCAGAAGAACTAGATGGTGCCCGGCTACCAATGCCAGCCACTCAGGAAAGGATGAAATCTGGAGATCCTGAATAGAGTGGGAGGGAAAATGTGGAACAAAATCTAAAAACTCAATAATGACCAGAATTACTGGTCAGATGAAATCTGATGAGACTCCCAATACTATGGCCATGGAATACATTCTGCACCTGGAATAAAACACACCCCCAGGGGTGGGCTCTCAGCACAATAGTTAACAAGATATACACACAGACCACTCAACCCAGGATGACGCACCCACATAGTCTATGGTAATACATCCCTTTGAGCAATAGACCATGGGACACCAGAGGACCAACATTCAAATTGAGGAAATGTAGGACAAATAGGAGTGCATAAATATGCAGGGCACAGGGGAAGGGTTACAGAGTAGGGAAGGGAGGAGACTGGGTTAGGGTTGGACATGGTAAATGGGGAATAAAATTAAATGTACGTGTTATGTTGAATGTAAAACAAGCTCTTAAAATAAAATGAAAAAAAAAAAAAAAAGTCTGGTATTGGTACAATGACAGACATGTAGACCAGTGGAACAGAATTGAGAACTCGGAAATAGATCCATCAATGTATGGTCGGTGATATTTGACAAAGGGCCAAAATCCATTAAATGGGGAAGAGATAGTCTCTTTAACAAATGATGCTGATAAAACAGGTTATCCATTTGCAGAAAACTGAAACAAGATCCGTACCTCACACCATATATAAAAACTAACTCCAGATGGATCGAAGACTTAAATGTGAAACAAATCAATGGAGAAATAGGGGCTAACTTAGGGGCCCTAATCTATGGAATATAAAGACTATCAAGCATAAGGAAAATTGCACAAACAGCAGAAGATAAACTAGATGATTGGGACTTTCTTAGGAGCTTTCGTGGTGAAGTGCCTAAGGATTTGACTGCTAACCAGAAGGCTGGTGATTGAAATCCACCAGGCACTCCTTGGAAGGAAGACTAGGCAATCTACTTCTGTAGAGATACCACCTTGGAAACCCAAGGAGGGGTTGCTGTAAGTTGGAACCCACTTGACAGCAGTGCTTTCATTTTTGGTTTTGGGGACCTTCTTCTTTTTTTTTTTTATTTTAATATTTTTAATGCATTTTATTGAAATATAATTTATGTACAGTGAAATAAACAAATCTAAAGTGACATAGGTCAATGCATTTTTTTTTGCAGTGTTGCAGCCAACAAACACATGAAGAAATGTTCATGATCTTTAACCATTACCAAAACCAAAACCAAACTCATTGCTGTAGAGTCAGATCTGACTTCTTGGTGACCCCTCCATGGGTTTCCAAGGCAGTATCACTACAGAAGTAGATTGCCCAACCTTCCTTCTGAGGAGTGGCTAGGGGGTTTGAACCGCCAGCCTTCTGGTTAACAGTCAAATGACTTAGGCATTACGCCACGAGAGTTCCTCATTAGAGTGATGCAAATCAAAACAACAATGAGATACCATCTCACCGTAGCACTAATAGAAAAGTTCAACAAGACAGAAATTAAGAAGTGCTGGGGAGGATGTGGAGAGATTGGAACTCTCATACACTACTGGTAAGACTGTAAAATGATGCAATCACTGTAGAAATCAGTATGGTGATTCCTTAAAACGTTGGAAATAGAAATATCATTTGATCCAGCAATCCCTTTATTAGGTACATATCCTAAAGAAGTGAAAGCCAAGACACAGACAGATAGCTGCACACATGTGTTCATCACAGAACTATTCACAATAGCAAAGAGATGGAAACAGCCTAAATATCCATCAACAGAAGAATGTATAACCAAACTATAGTATATACACACAATGGAATACTATGCAACACTAAAGAATGATGTAGAATCTGAGAAACACTGCATAATGTGGAAGAACTTGGAGGACATTATGCTGAGTGAAATAAGTCACTCACAGAAGGACAGTTCACTATTGTAAAAAATCAAGGAAAGGTTTATATATGGGAGGAAACTTTCTTTGTTGGTTACCAGGGTTGGGAGGCGGGGAGAAGGAACACTACCAGATAGGTAGAGATAAGTATTGATTTGGGTAAAGGGAAAGGCAGTATAACAAAAGTGAGTGACCAACACAATAACACTGAGGAAAAGGAAGACACAGGTGCATAAGACGTATGGACAACAAAGATAAACCCTTTTACATATACAATACTGAGTTATCAGTGATAAAAAAAAAAAAAAACCTGTAATCTACAGGTAAATAGATGGGTAAACAGGCTGAATGATCAGGTATGTCTAGGCAAAAAGGAATATGCCCATGACCTTTTACAAGGTAGGTAGATGATATTTCTACATACATATTTGTATGTGCTGTAAAAATGTCCACATAACTAGAAGTAAAAGGGGCAAAGTTATGATAACTTCTTAGATATAGTCAACCATCCTGATGGAGCAAGTTGTTGGACCTGTGGGCTTGGGACCGTGGTTACAGGGCACATCAAGCTTAATTGACACAACATACTACACAAATATATTATTCTACAACCTACTTTGGTGAGTAGGGACTGAGGTCTTAAAAGCTTGCAAGCTGCCATCTAGATGCAACAATAGGTCTCTCTTCATCCAGAACAAAGAAGAATGAAGAAAACCAAAGACGTGTGGAAATAATTAGTCCAAAGGACTAGTGAAGAGATTATGAAGAAGATGGAGGACTAGGCAGAAAGACTGCACAGACTCTCTTCAACAAAGAAAAGGGAAACAAATTAACACAGATACAGAAGATAATCTTGGACCCCTGAGCCTTGAAGGGAAGGATATAGGAGTGGACTAAACCCCAACTAGCAGAAGAATTTGAGTGAAAATACCAAAAAAAGAGACATACAGAGCTGCGGTCTGGCAGCGATCCTGATGGCACAAACAGCTTGGAAATTCCCGAGTGGTGGTAGGACCTAAGAATTAACCTAAAAATCACCCTGCTAGCCAGGGACTGCACGGAGCACTGTACACGGTGGGTGGGGAACAAACGGAGAAGGTGAAGAGAAAGGTGGGCTGAACTGTGGATTTTTGCCAGTCCAGGGCGCTGCCATTTTGAAGGTTTAAAAAGCGGCTTGACTTTTTTGGATATTTAAAGAGACAGCGCTCTCGCAGATTCCTGGGGCTTAAGAACATGTTCTGCTTTCCAGCAACCCCAAGGACACTCAGGACCTAGAAGACTGAAAAGGTACGACATTCATCTTGTTACTCTTATACCCCACACCAGCAGAACAGAGGTGTGGCCATCCCCCACTCCCACTTACCTTCTGGGCCTACAGGAACTCCATCGCAGTCTGTGTGCTCAGACGGAGCCTGGGTGCCTTGCCCTGTCCTCCACCGATTTTTTTTTTTTTTTTTCTCTTTTTTTATTTTTATTTTTTTTCTTCGTTGCTTTCCTTTTTCTGGTGATTACTTTGCTTGTATTTTTCTGTTTTAAAACTACTAATATTATTAATGGGAGCTCTGGTAGCATAGTGGCTAAGGCACTTGACTGCTAACCAGAAG
>NW_006921622.1:18292947-18301499 GCF_000298275.1 Orycteropus afer afer | reverse complement strand
ATGGTGCCTAGCTACCACTGTCAACCACTGGGAAAGGTATCAGTGCAGGAGATCCTGGATAGAATGTGAGAACAATGTGGAACAAAACTGAAAATCAGAAAAAAGACCAGGCTTATTGGTCAGATAGAACCAGGCTTATTAGTTAGTGAGACCCTCGAGACTATGGGCCCTAGTTACTCTTCAGGTCTGGAATTGAACTCACACTCCTGTAGCTTCCAGCCAAATCAATAGACAGGCAAATAGGATGAACATTTACATCAGGGAGATACACTCCTTAGAATGATCAATAATGGGAGAACAGAAAGGCAGTATTTGCACAGGGATATAGTTCAGAGGCAGGGATGCATGGGAAAGGACACAAGGAAGAAGTATAGGAAGTGGGAAGAATGCTGTTGTTTTGTGGGGATTTCAGTCAATGTCACAAAACAGAATGTGTATGGATTGTTAAGTTGAAAACCAATTTTCTCCATAAATTTCTACCCGAATCACTATAATTGGGTGTGTGTGTGTGTGTTGTTTAACTGCCTGTGTGACAGTTAATTCCACTTTGTCCTACAGGGTCCGTATAGGTTGGAATTGACTTGAAGACAATGAGTTCTATCCAAATTTTTTCCGCTGAATCAATTATAACATCTACCTGGATCCCTCATGAGTTTAATAAAATCTTTAATTTGTGTTCATCTTTAAAAAACCAAAATTCCTATTTTGATTTGATTATTTGGTAGATTCACTAGGACAATATAAAAAGAAAAGCACAGTGTTTAGGAGACACTGAGCTTCTGTTAAGGGTGATGTTTGCACCACATGATGGACATAATTAATGTCACTGAAGTGCACATATGAAGATTGTTGAAATGCAAATATTTTGTTACTCATTTTTTTGTTTAAATTTTGTTATGATTTGGATGAAAGTTTACAGAGCAAATTGAACTTCCATACAGCAATTCACATACTTTGTCTCATGACATTGATTGCAATCTCCCCCAATGCAACAGCTCTCCTCCCACTTCCTCCCCATAGCCACTTCTTCCCTGTGTCCTTCCCTCCCATGCACTCCTGCCCCCCAAGCTGTCTCCCTGTGCATACACAACCCTTCTATTCTCCCATGATTGTTTTCTCCAAGGAGTGTATCTACCTAATGTAAATGTTCAGCTCACATGCCTGTCTTTTGGTTATGTGTATTTTTATAATTAAAAATATTAGAGGAAAAAATGGTAAATAGAAAGAATCTGGCAAATGTGAAAGATCAGAGGTATTTTTACACTTTATTATAACATGAAATACCATTTCATTATTTTTAACTCCCCCAAAAGACTAATTTGCTAATGGTACTAAATTCAACTTTAAAACACCATTCAGAAAAACAAACAAACAACCATTTGACACCATTAGAAGTGTTAAATAAACAAAACCTAGAAATACTGCTTGATGTCGCCTGCAACCATGGCCCTGAGCCCACAGGCCCAACAATTAGCTCCCTCAGGGTGGTTGGCTGTGGCTAAGAAGGTATAACTTTGCCCCTTGTTAGCTCTATCATATATATGGACATTGTTATGTTGTTGTTGTTGTTATGTGCCATCGAGTCGGATCCGACTCATAGCGACCCCTCCCTGGGTTGCTGAGGCAGTATCACTACGGAAGTAGATTGCCCAACCTTCCTTCCGAGGACATTGTTACAGCACATACAAATACGAATGTAGAAATATCGTCTGCCAAACTTATATAAGGTCATGGGTATACTCCCTTTTGCCTAGACATACCTGTTCATTCAGCTTGTCTACCTATGTATTCACCTGTAGATTAATGTTTATTATTGATAACGCAGTATTGTGTATGTCAAAGTGTTTATGTTTGTTGCCTATACCTATTGTGCACCTCTCTTCAAGTTGATTTTTGCCTGATTGCAACACAGTGTGACAAAGTAAACTGTAGGGTTTTCTAGGGTATAATATTATGGAAGCTGATCACCAGGTCTTTATCCTGTGGAGCGGTTGAGTGGACTCAAACTTCCAGCTTTTCAGTTAGCAGTCAAATGCTTAACTGTTATGCCACTGAAATAAGACCAAATACAGGTCCCTACCTGGTGCGCAGTCAGGCCAAAACAGTTTACACACCGAATGATTAAGAGGAGAGAGAATTACTTATTGCAAAGCAGCAATGCAAGAAGCAGGGGTCCCTGTACCCAGATCTGACTCCCTGAAACTCCATCGAATTACAGTTTTGTAGGTTTCAGAAGAGAGCGTTATAAAATTTCAGGAATTTGGGCATGAGATGGTTGAGATTGGCTGAAATTTCCTTTGCCTTGGTTTTAAGGGACAGTTGCATTTTGAGCCAGTGCGCTTGGGAACTGGGTGAGTTACACCGGCTTTCTGTCATCAGCTGATCAGGGCTTAGGCAGAGGAGAGAGTTAGTTTCCAGTAACTTTGTTCCTCTCTGCCCCACTGTGCCTGTCCTGTGGGCCAGAGTTAATTTTCAAGTTGTTTTCTAAGACACATTAATGCATTTATCACCTCTGCCTAAGGAAATAGCAGGAAAGAATGTTGTTTTTCCCCATTTAGCTCTTAAGGAACTCAGCTTATTGTATTTACTCATCTGTCTCCCACCAGGGTCCGGGTGGGGTAATAGTTGAGGGTAATTAAGTTTACTTATCTGTTCCCATCTGGGGTCCTATCTGTTCTAATTATGTTTTGACCAGGGTGGGGGAAATAGTTTTGACTTTACTCGATTTCACCACTAGGACTCCTGACATAATTCTTACCAAAAAACAAAACAAAACAAAAAACCCCACTGTCATTGAGTCAATTCCGGCTCTTAACAACCCCCATTGGATTTCTGAGGTGGTAAATCTTTATGGAAGTAGATTGCCCAGTCTTCCTTCTGCGGAGCGGCTGGTGGGTTTGAACCACCTTCTGGTTAGCCATCAGTTGCATTAGGCACAGCACCACCAGAGCTCCTATATAATTCTTAATGCTCTACAAATCCAAGTAGTAAAATAAATTCCTGTCTCTTCTCAGCTCACGTGTTTCATTCCACTTCTGTTTATTAATTTAAGGCCTATTTGCTTGGGACTTAACTATGGTTTGATTCTTAAAGCAAATCTACAGTCTACTGTTTTTTTTATTTTAATCTAATCCACTCCTCATTGCTACTCTTTTGCTGCCCTAGTCACTTTTTGATAAGAATGTTGCAGAGGTACTTGAAAAGATACCATTTTATTATAAAGTCACCCATGGTACTTTCACTCAGTCCAATGTATTTAACCACTAAAATTTTTTATTAATAAAAAGAGCACAGCAATCTGGGAAAATATTGGGAGAGAAAAGGAGTATATGGTATAATTAAAACTGCAGAGAACAAAGTATAAAAATCTAGAAGGATGAATACCAATATACGAAAGATGGGTTTTTTTTAGGAGTTTACATGAATTTTTTCTTCTTTCAAATTTTCTCTATTATCTACTATTTTCATAAATGCAAACACACTTTGATGATTTCTATGTTCTTTTACATTAAACAAGTAGCCATCCTCCCATTTCAACCAGACGCTCTGCCAAACACCTGTCTCCATCAAGCCATTACACTTGAGAACAGGCCATAATTTCCCATACCCCTACAGAAGTTCCAAACACATTCTTAATAATTCTCAAGTTTTAACCCTAGTTCTACCTTCAGACCCTGGAGATTTACTCTCTTTTAAAATCAGGTTACTTCCACTGTCTTTTCAATACAGAAGCATCCAACAATTCAAGCCTTCAACCTCAATGTACCTACCTACCCTCCAAACACATGCCTGATGGGAGTTTTTTCAGGGAGACCCATGAAACAGAAAGAAGCTGTAAAATTCCTTGCTGCAGAATAAACAAGTTCTGTCTTAGTAGGAAAAAGCCAAGGAAGAATTTTCCCTTTCTTTTTGGTCTCCTGTAACAAGAACAAGATATCAAAGTACAAATAAATATCTTATTAAATGTTGGCAAGTCGGTCTGACTCATAGTGACCATTGTACAACAGAACAAAACACTTCCTGGTCCTGCCCCATCCTTACATTAGTTGCTATGCTAGAGCCCATCATTACAGCCACTGTGTCAATCCATGTCTTTGAGAGCCTTCCCCTTTTTCGCTGACCCACTACTTCAACAAGCATGTTATCCTTCTCCAGGGATTGGCCCTTCCTGATAACATGACCAAAGTACTAGAGACAAAGTCTGGCCATTCTTACTTCTAAGGAGGATTCTATCTCTACTTCTAAGACAGATTTGTTATTCTGGCAGCCAGTGGTATATTCAATATACTATGCCAGCAACAGCATTTGAAAGAATTCGAATGCATCAGTTCTTCTGGGGTCCTCCTTATATATTGTTTAGCTTTCACATGTATATGAAGCTACTGAAAAATATCATGGGTTAGGTCAGGAAAACCTTTGTCTCACTAATATCTTCCTATGTTAATATCTTACTATCTTAATAAAATAAAAATATATCAGTAATTGAGCTAATCCTGCTACAACTACAAAAATAATCACCAGGTTTTTTTTTAAACTTTCTATTGTGATTTGGGTAAAAATTTACAAACTCATTTTCCATTCAACATTTCTTACACTTTGTTTTGTGACACTGATTGCAATCCCCACAATCTAACACCACCCTTCCCACTCCATTCCTTTGTTTCCTGTTTCCCTTTGTCCTTTCCTATCCCTTCCCCATTCTGAGCTTTATTCCTGGGCAAATGCTGCTCTTTTAATCTCAAATGGTTAATTGTTCTAAGGAATGTGTACCTTTCTGATAGTATTATTCACCTTATAGAGCTATTGTTTGGCTGAAAATGGAGATGGGTGGGTGAGTTGAGTTCAGTTTCAGGCTTAAAGGGTAACTCCAGGGATCCCACCAGTCTTCATCAGACCAATAAACTTGATCTTTTTAAAAAAAATTATTTCAATTTTGTTCTACAATTTTCCCCCATTCTATGCATGATCTCATATTCTTATCCCTTTCAGAGTGGTCAGCTGGACAACATCTGGTTCTTCTCATCTCAGGGTCAGTCATAGAGGCTGGGGTTTAGATAGGATTTTTGATACATGTAATTTTGTTCTTGGGAGCTCTGGTAGCATAGTGCCTAAGGCACTTGACTGCTAACCAGAAGGCTGGCCGTTTAAACCCACCAGCCACTCCTCGGAAGGAAGATGGGGCAATCTACTTCCATAGTGAGACTGCCTCAGAAAGTATCCAAGGGGTCACTATGATTCAGGTCCAACTCGACGGCACATGACAACAATTTTGTTCTGTTGTACAAAGAGTTGTTATGAGTTGGAGCCGACTTGATGGTACCTAACAACAACAGTTATGCTTGAGATTGGCCTAAAGTATTGAATATAGATTCTTGTCTGGTTTTGTTATTACACTGATGCTGTTGTTAGTAACTCACTTCTTTAAACTTTTCTCATTTTAAGGGTAGTTCTTGTAAAAAGCACATAGTTGGATTTTGTTTTTTTTAATCACATAATCCTAGAGTTACTGATTTTACCTCATTTGCATATGTTACCACCATAGTTAGACTTATGCCTATCTTGTATCATGGGTATTGCCTCTTCCAGATTTCTGTAAATTCTAATGAGACTTTCAAAATTCTGTGGCTTCTCCAAATCTGAGATCCTTAAAGATGCTCACTCTCCCCATCTTCATGGTTTTAATCCCCTTGTATTTTGAATTTAATGATACAGTATTTCAAGCAAGATAGGAGAGAAAAGAGAAAGATTTGGGAGCCACTTAGTCAGGATCCCCTTCAATTCTGTCACTTAGATTGTTGCATAATTCTTTATTTAATTTTTATTGTGATTTGGGTGAAAGTTTACAGGGCAAATTCATTTTCCATACAGCAGCTCACATACACATTGTTTCATGACAATGACTGCAATTTCCCACAATGCAACAGATCCCCTCCTACTTCCTCCCCAGTTACCTTTTCCCTGTGTCCTTCCCTCCCATTCACTCCTGTCCTCAAGCTGTCTCCCAGTGCATACACAGCCCTTGTATTCTCCCATGATTGATTTTTCCACGGAATGTATCTACCTAATGGAAATGTTCAGCTCATAAGATTGTTACATAATTCTTAACAATCAAGATTTAGTTTTAGGACCAAAGAAGCCACATATTGAAGACATAGCCTATACAAACACTATCTATAAAGTTCAGTCTCAATTCCTATCATGTTAAATTCTTTGTTTCTTGAATTATGAATACCTCAAAGCTCAGGTCTATTAGAACTTAAGTCCAATAAAAATCTATGTAGAATAAAATATGGTTTTTTTGAGAACTTACTCAGGACAACTATTTTCTATAACTAAAAGGCTGAGTTATCATGGAATTTGCTTCCTAGTTTTGGGGACTTGGGATCAAGGTTTCATGGGACATTCCAGTTGATAGGCCTGATAATGCTTAGTGCTTGTGTTCTGCCTTAGATCTAGTTCCTTGCAGAGTGCCTAGGGTTTTGGAAGCTTGCAGACAGCCATCTGAGGCACAATTGGTCTCTATTTGCTGAGAGTAATAGAAGGAGTCAAGAATAGAAAGACAGTATGGAATGTATGGCTGAATCTCTCCATAAACAAACTGCCTCCTCCGCCTTGAAAACAGAAATGCTGGTTACCATACTTAATATTTTAATCAAATATTCTATGGAAGAAAATTGATCAGAGTTGGGAAATGCATAACAAAATTTCAAATGGTCATGGAATCCATACTTTCGGGAGACATGGAGGCTGAGAACCCCTGAAACTATTGTGCTGAGTTGGTCTTTAAACCTTGAAACAAAAGTATTCTCTTAAGTCTTCTTAAAACCAAACAATACAATACTGAGTTGTTAATGAAAGCAAATATGGGTATAGGGACGGATAGATGGGTGAACAAGCTAAACAATTATGTATGTCTAAATGGAGAGTGTATCCAAGATCATATACAGGGTTGGCAGAAAATGGGCCTCTCGAAGAGTATGAAGGGATGGACACGGGGAGGAGGTAACTATGGGGAGGAAGTGGGAGGGGAGCTGCTGCATTGTAAATTTTGGTCAATGACATGAGACAAAGTATATGTGAACTGCTGTATGAAAAGTGAATTTACTCTGTAAATCTTCACCCAAATCCTAATAAAAAAAAAAGCTTTCAAAAAAAAAAAAAAAACCAAACAATAGTGCTTAACTAGTAAAGAATATCTGCCTTGAACATTGTGCTCTTTCAAGATCTACCTATATATGTTAATGGGGGAGAAGAGGCTGACAGAGGTAGAGTGAGAATGGCTGCACAGGTGAAAGAATGTAGTCAATTATCACTGTACATATAGAAGCTGTTGGATTGGTGCATATTTTACCTTCTTTATTCTCAACAACTTAGTTTGATACTTTTTGTCTGGGCCTAGGCTGTAGCCTGGGAGCTCTGGTAGCATAGTGCCTAAGGCACCTGACTGCTAACCAGAAGGCTGGTGGTTCAAACCCACCAGCCACTCCTCGGAAGGAAGATGGGACAATCTACTTTCGTAGTGATACTTCCTCAGAAACCCAAGGAGGGGTCACTATCCACGGTACATAACAACAACAGGCTGTAGCCTGCCTTGTGATTAACACATACTTTGCAGGAACTGGTCAATACACAATGCAAACAAAGTGACTACTGTTGTTGCTATGTACTGTGGGAGTCAGACCCAACTCATAGTGAACCCTCCTTGAGTTTCCAAGGTTGTATCACTACAGAAGTAGATTGCCCAACCTTCCTTCCGGGGACAGGCTGGTGGGTTTGAACTGCCAGACTTCTGGTTAGCAGTCAAGTGCCTTAGGCACTACACTACCAGAGCTCCTAAAGTGACCATAGACTTTGCAAATGAAATTACACCCTACTATGCAAATGAAGTAGCTGTGGCCAATTGAGAGAGGATTAATTAGTTTGTGGCCCATGTTGGGAGGGGCGACGCCTTGAAATTGACAAGAACTTGTTTATAGATGCAGCCAATCCTACAGTGGTTTTTCAGATAGAACTAGGGAAGTCACAAGAAGCAACTGCAAAAGAGAGAAGCAGACAGGAGGCAAGAAGCTCCCAAAAGAGCTGTAACACTGGTCAAGGGCTGTAACACTAGAGACAAGTGAAGGCCCAAAAGGTGCAGATATGGTGGCAACAGGCCCAGAACAGACCCTGCAACATAGATGGTGGTGACAAACAGAGCCAAAATCCTGAGAGAGCTGGAAGGAACCCCACATGGCCTACAGATGCTGAAAGCTGCCTTGCGCTGAGGGGAGACTTTGCCTACAGGCTTCTTGATCCAGATCCCAAGTTTTACCCTTACTTCCGTATGTTGTTGAGTTCTGTGTGGCCACTGTAACGGATTAGCAAACCCAAAAGAGAAGTAGAGCGTGTCATGGGAGGGATGGCTAGTGTCAGAATGCATAAAAGTTTGGAGGGTGGAAGTATATCTGACTTCTACCCTGTAGCAGCATTGTATTTCAGGACAGATCTTGAAACATCCTTTGTGATGATGAATGCCATGCCATTCCTTTTCAAACTGTCATTCCCGGCATAGT
>NW_006921622.1:18260321-18289912 GCF_000298275.1 Orycteropus afer afer | reverse complement strand
GGGGTCGCTATGAGTCGGAAACGACTCGATGGCACTTAACAACAACAACAACCACCCTGTAGCAATCAGCCCTGGGCTAATCTTAATTTGCATTATCCTCCTTGAAGTTAGACAGGTTCTGACGCTGTTACTACCACCACTACCATTTTACACTGAGTACTACATTTATAATTTTTAGAGACAAATGGGTTTTGAGCTTGAATCAAAATAAAAAATACTGAGATTTCATGTTTTTATTCTTTTATCACCTATTGTTTTAATTAAAATGCCCCTACTGATTCTTGGAAACTAAAAATGTGTCTTCAAACCTGAAGCCTAAAAGTGTAGGATCATTCTCAAGGCATGTAACGTCCTCAGCTGACAAGGGCTCATAAAATTCCTGGTAATTAAGCAATTGAAACCCAGGAGGACACATAACTAGTTATAGAAGATTCAGATTGGAATTAGTTTTCTAAAATTCTAACAATATTGAATGAAGCTTTCGCTAAAGAAAAAAACAAACTCACTGCCACGGAGTCGATTCTGACTCATAGCAACCCCCTTTGGGTTTCCGAGGTGGTAAATCTTTACAGAAGTAGATTGCTCAGTCTTCCTGTCACGGAGTGGCTGGTAGGTTTGAATCAACAACCTTCTGGTTTGCGGTCAAATGCTTTAGGCACTATGCCACCAGAGGTCCTGCAGAAATTGCCTCCTGACAGATTCTACTCTCAGGAAGACCTATGTTATTACAAATAATCCTACTTCCGTAGTGATACTGCCTCGGAAACCCAAGGAGGGGTCGCTATGAGTCGGGGCCGACTCGACGGCACATAACAACAACAACAACAATCCAAGAACAGTTTGGTGTTCCAAATGAGCCATGGATTCATCTCATCAAAATTCCTTAGCAAATTGAGAAGTTAGAAACATCTGTTGTGAAGGTAGGAAGGAAAGTCCCTAAACACAGTGCAAAATGATGGCACTTCAAGATCAAAGAGTTAATCCATTGTTTTTAATAAATATTTAATCAGAATATCCTAGATGCCAGTCCAGTAAGTATGAATGAAATAAACCTATTAGAGAAAATCCTTTACATATTTAACCTGATTCTTTTCATGAACTTTAAAGTAACTACACCGCTTTTCATAAGATTTTCAGTGACCAATTTTTCAGAACTCTGTGGCCTCATTCTTCTACCCAGTCTTAGACTGGAAGCTCAGCTGAACCCTATCATGGGTGACCTTGCTGATACTTGAAATACTTGTGCCATAGCTGCCAGCCTCACAGCAACATACAAACCACCTGTGGTGGTTAAGTTTGTGTGTCAACTTGGCGGGGCCTGGTTGAGTGTCTGGGCAGCTGGATGTAGTATTCCCCATGGTGAGACTGGTAATCAACTCCATGGTGGAATCTACTGTGAGCAGCTGAGTAGCTGCCTTAGGGATGTGGTCTGCTTCTTGTAAATAAGCAGCAGTTTTGGGAATGGTCTCTAGTTTATGGCACGCTTGGGCCCTGCATGTAGCTGTGTTGTTGTTCAGCAGCCTGCCATGCTCCATGCTCTGCCGACCTAGGGACTTGAACTAACAGCCTGCCATGTGGTTTGGTAACATTGGGACTGTGCCATTTTATTTGTCCATCTTGGGCTTGTTAGCCTCAGCAACCAGTAGCTACCTGAGTGAAGAAAAGCCTCTAGCTTCAGTGCGCCAGGAGCGAGAGGCAGAGCTGAAGCTCAAGGTCGAGGGGCTTTCACATAGCTCCTAGGGCCTGGCACTTTGAACTCAGACTTCCAGCCTCCTCAACTCTAAGAGAATAAAGTCCTGTTTGTTCAAGCCATCCCATTTGTGGCACATTCCTGTCAGAGGGGCACTAGGTAACCAGAACACTACCCAAAGTATAGCAAACTGTCAGATCAGTGGTGAAGTACTGAAAATACCATGGACTTCCAAAAGAACAAAGAAATCTCTCCTGGATGAAGTGCTGCCAGAATGCTTAGAGGGGAGAATGTCCAGACTTCGTCTTACCCACTTTGGTCATGCTGTCAGAATGGACCAGTCCCTGGAGGGTATCATGCTTGCTAGAGGGGAAAGACCCTCAATGAGATGGACTGACGCAGTGGCTGCAATGATGGGCTAGAGCACAGCAAGAATTGCGATGATGAAGCAGGACTGGGCAGTATCTCTTTCTGCTAAACACAGGGTCCTATGAGTTGGAGTTGATGCAATGGCATCTTATAGCAACAATGTAACTACACACAGGTGAGATCAGACTTACCTCTGTTTCTATGTAAAACACTAATTTAGATGTCTTTTAAAGTTTTGGGGACAACCTCAATGGATGGATTAGGAAAATAACATTGTAGAGATTGCATCCAGTTTATTATTATTTATCAGTTCCACTGACATCCACATTAATCACAAATATCAAATGGAACTTTCACATGTATATATCAGAATCACTTTGTGCTAAACTAGAAGAGGTTAGATGCACAGTATCTAAACCCTGCCAACTTCAAACTAAAATCTAGAATTCCCATTATTTCCTATTTCATTGTTCATTTATTCCATAATCTCTCAATTCTTATACTTATCAAGCCCTAATATTCAAGACACATCCAATGACGGCTGGAAAAGACATTAGGGATAAGCTAGCTAGTCCAAATGCCTTTTATTAAAATATGTAAATAGCAATATAAAATGAATACATAAATATTTAAGTATAATATACATACAGAAATGGGCATGTAAGCGCTCAGCTTGATAGATTTTCCAGAATTTATTGTACCTGTGTAACTAGCACCCAGATTAAGAATAGATACTACCAATCCCCACTTGGTGCTCTTCCTGTCGCTACCCAATCCCTGGGATTAAGACTCCACTTACTTCCAACAGTATATATGTTAGTCTTCTATTTTTGTAGGTTTATAAAATGGAATCAGTGTGTACCCTTTTGTGTCTGGCTTCTTTCACTCAATTCTGTTCTTGTGAGATTTATATTACATACTGTGATAATTAGTTTTCATTGCCATGTAGAATTCCACGTGGATATACCACAATTTATTTATTTAGTCTACTCATATAAGAATGTTAAATGACATACAATAAAATGCATAGGATTTCAGGGTAAACAATTATGTTATCAAAATATTATAAATAAAAACAAAATCTGTGGTAAAGTGATATATAAGCTGCTTTATTAATACATTAAGGAGCTCTAGTGGTGTAGGGGTTAAGGCATTGTCTACTAACCAAAAGGTCGGTGGTTCAAACCTACCAGCTACTGTGGGAAAGATGAATTAGTCTGATTTTGTAAAGATTTACAATCTTGGAAACCCAATGGGGCCACTATGAGTCAGAATTGACTTGATGGCATTGAGTTTGGTTTGGTTTTTTGGTTTTTAACACATTAAAGAGGAAGACACAGTGATGAGTCTAATAACTCACATTTTCAGAGTAGTGATGAATGTAAGTAATATTTAAATATTTGCTACAAATTTAAAGGTATTTGCCATGTATTTCATATAAGAAAATCTATGATTTCTACTGGTGATGTCTTCATAGGTAGTGATAATAATAATATTGTGATTTGCTGCCTATAGTTAATATTTGAAGTAAATACTAAATGGTAAGCAAAGGTGAAAGTATTTTTTTTTTTTTCCCATTCAAATTTAGATCGAAGTTAAGACTGATGAATTAGGCTACCATTTTGTCATTTCTGACTTAGGTGTTCTATGATTTGATGACTTAGAGAGGATTAAAGAAAAAATTACATGTTAAGTGACAAAAATAAAATTTAAATATCAAGGTATTTTTGTAAGTAAAGATGACATTGCTGTGTTCTTAGGTGCCTTAAGTCAGCTGTGAAGCGTAGTAACCCTACGTACGACAGAATGAAACATTACACCATCCTCATCATAATCTTTGCTATACTTGAGCCCATCATTGCAGCTAGTGTGTCAATCCATCTTGTTGAGGATCTCCCCTTTTTTCACTGTCCCTCCACTTTACCAAGCATGATATCTCTCTCCAGGGAAAGGTCCCTTCTTACAATATGACCAAAGTGGATGAGATGAAGTCTGTCCATTCTCACTTCTGAGGAATATTCTGCTTGCACTTCTTCCAGGAAAGATGTGTTCCTTCTTCTGGCAGTCCATGGTATTTTCAGTATTCTTCACGAATACCACAATTCAAAAGCATCTGCTCTTCTTTGATTTTCCTTATTCACTGTCCAGCTTTCATGTGCTTATGAGATTGAAAGTAGCATGGCTTAGGAATACAAAATGGAAATCCAAAAAGAATAATAGGAATTATTTAAACAAATTGATATCAATAAATTGTATGTGAATGGATCTGGTACTTAATTTCCCTACAAAATTTCACTAAATCCTCACAAAACCCTGTGAGGCAATTTTTCCTACCCTAGTTTCCTGAGAAAATTTGAAACACTCTGGGTTTTCAGTTTATACAAAAATCACAGCCAGTAAGAGATGTAATTTGAAATTGGCGATGTAACCAAATCTTCTAATTCCAAAATGCTTGCCACTACGTCACAGTTACATAGACTCCTGTAGATCTCTGCATTTTAAATTCTACGAGTGTGTTTTTAGTGAATGGTGTAAAAATAACACAACTAGTTTTATTTGGCAAATAAGATCATATATTAAAACAAATTACTATTTTTTCCTAATTTTGATCTAAACTATAAAGTGTTATAACACCATGCTAATGAATATGCAAACATGTTAAATCCCTGGATTTTGATAATGATTACTGGAAAAAAAAAATTATTGTGACATTGCCTAGTATTTTAAGGGAAAATCTACTAGATCATATGTTGTTTGTTGCCACTGAGTCAGCTCCAGCTCACTGCCCAGTCCTGTGCCATCTTCATTATCTTTGATGTGTTTGAGTCCAATGTGGCTATTTTGTCAATCCATCTTATTATTAAGGTTGCATTCATTTTTGCTAACCCTACTAGATTTCCTTTTCTAGAGACTGGTTTTCCCTGATGATGTGTCCAAAGTAAGCAAGACAAAGATTCACCTTCCTTAGTTTTAAGGAGCATTCCAGTTTTATTTCTTCTAAGACTGATTCTAAACTGTATAGAATAATAAAAAATCATGCCAAAAATGCATAAATGTTAAGACAATGGAACTTTTGTTTAAACTAAAAAACTTACTTTAAGGTGACATTCACACATATAATTATGATGGAAATTACAGGAGCAAATATTTTATATTTTGAGAAGTTGTATAAATGGAATTATCAAAATATGTTAACATAAAAATATGTTAATATATTTAGCCACCATTTTTGACTCTGTAATCATACTGTAACATCATTTCCCACTATGCCTTTTAAATATTACTGCCCCAGGTAGGCATGGTCTTTTTTTTCTTCCCTGCCTCTAATTCTATCCTTCCTCCCTCAGCTGGCTAATGATGATTTCTGACCTTGTCAAGGTCAAAATGATAGGGAATGGTCAAGTTATCTGTCTGATGATGAAGTTAAGCAATATGAACCTGGCAGGTATTTAACAGCTCTTTCTTTCAGGAGCACTTCTGTGCATACAGGTGTTGTCACCTGTAGTTCCCTTGATCTGAATGAATGCACTTCTTCTGGTGGTCTCCTTTGTCTTAGTTCCTGAAGAATCCAGAGATCTACATTCAGTTACCCTCTGCATAGGCCAATTCATACCTCTAAGAGACCCTTTTGTATGAGATCCAAAACAGACCTCCAACAATGGTTGACTCACTCTTGTGGTTGAACAACATTTGGCCCTCGGTAAAGTAATTCAAGCATTCTTGCCAAAACAAATGACCAAAGCGCATGTCAGACCCAACACAGCAGCACTTCTTTAGTCCTCAGCAAAAAGTAGCTCACCAGTCTTCTCTGTCAGGCTCCAGGTTTCCTGGGTATGAGTCAATCAATTGCTTCTTTAACTGCAGAAGATAGATACTAAGTGCTGCAAAGTAGGTTTGATATGAGAAGTAAGCACCTTCCCACCCTTCCACTTTGGCAGGTTTGTAATCCATCCCCCCATGAAATGCATTCCCACTATTCATATAAATTCATAACAGATTAGCTACCCATTATATTACCATGATAATGAAAGAGAAAACAGTAGTATTTACATATAACTAAATTCAGTTTCTTTGGTGATGAGGGGGACAAAATTTTGTATAAAAATTAAACACTCATTTCAAATGCATCAATTAATTATGCAAATTTTCACGTCCACTACTGGGTATTTTTTCAATCCAAAGAACAATGTTACATTTAACATATTTTATTAAAATATTACATACTTAACATTAAGAAATATGCTTACAATTAGCTGTAATGAAGAGAACTATTCACTTTTAAATGGATATGAAAATATAAAGGATATCTGAAAATAAAACATTTATCAGTTACTAAAAGTAATCAACTTATTAACAGGTATAGATTACATGTGAAACTCTTAACATTTTGATAGCTTTGAATGGAAACATGTCATTTAGATAAAGTCTAATAGTCCACTTTAAAAGCATTCTCATTAAACTGCTTTAGAGTATGTTTTAAACTCAGTTAGGTTTAAAAACCTAATTTTCTGTGTCAACTTTCACCAAAAAATAAAGTGTTTTTAAAAAAGTCAGTCAGGATAAACTAACTTTCAGTGAAGTAGAAACTGACAAATACTTTCACTGTTCAAAAAACAACTATACTGCTGGATAAAACTGTCAAAGACAACCATTTCAGCACTCTGGAACAACTGAAGAAATACAACAAATTAGGAAATGTTGATTCATGAAAACCACTTAAGTTTGGATTTACTCTTAAAAAGCACTATGTGATGTTCTTGCCTGGGGCTGCTCCTATCCCACCCTAGCTCTGCCAGTGCAGTGGTTCAGTCAAGGCAAAGACACACCATGAAAACAAGCAGCTCTGATGTCACTTTCAGAAGAAACTCACTTGATTTGATGTGTTGTAACTTGAAGTGGTGATCTCAGTGGTAAGCACACAGAGTCAACTGGTTTCAAAGCTGCAGTCCTGGAAGGTGAGCCAACCATTGGAAACTTGATAGCACACTATATATTTTGGGTTCACCAGAGGCTGGATGCATGCAGAGCATATACCGGAGACGGCTGAAGCCACCAAGGACATCCCTAGTTAACAGAGTTCATATATATGCACAAAGGAAGATCCAAAAGCCCAGCAGAAAGAAAAGGCCAGGGAAAACTGGAAAACAACCTGAACTTTAAATGTGCTTGACAACTCACATACCAGTCCATCAGGAAATCCATCAGTTGAAGGCCTTCCTGGCTGGAAGGGTTTGAGCAAAAACTCTGATCAATCACTGGCTCAACACTAAGCTATGCATATACAGTAGGACCCTCAGGAAGGCAGACTTAAAAATAAAAACAAGAAAAATTAAATTTAAAAAATAGCTGAGCAGAGATGGCAGTCATTATAAATACAGTAGAGACTGACATCACAAATTGAGTCCAGGCAAGGTACTAAACAAACAAAGAATTAATTAACAAGCCTCTGGTGAAAAATCAGAATCCATAGTTGCTGCATTATATTATCTAAAATTCAACACAAAAATTAACAGATATGCAAAGATATAAGAAACTGTGACCCTTCCTTAATCAGTAAAGCACACAATCAAAACTGTCTCTCTGTGGGTCCGCAAATGTTAGATTTAGCAGAAAAATACTTCAGAGCAACTTTTATAAACATGTTCAAGGAACTAATGGAAATTGTATATAAAGATTTAAAGAAAACTATGACAAGACTTAATGAATAAAGAATCTTAATAAAGAGACACAATTATAAGATGTATATAAGATATATGGAAATTTAAGCTGAAAAATACAATATCTGAAATAAAAAATTTAATATATTTGAGATGCAAAAGAATTAGTGAATTTGATGAAGAATCAACAAAAATTATCCAATCTAAAAAACAGAGAGGAAAAAAGATTGGAAAAAAAATATGAACAGAGATTCAGAGACCAGGACAACATCAAGTGTCCCAAAACAACTATAATGGGTGTCTTGAGAAGATTATTAAAAAGGCACCCATGGGGAGTGGGGGAAATTGAAGAAATGATGCCCCAAATTTGATGAAAAATATTAAATCTACTCAAAGAAGCTCAAAAAACCTCAAGTAGGAAAAACAGCAAACACACCTACACACATCACAGTGAAACTGCTAAAAGACAAAGCCAAGAAAAGAAAAAAATTTAAAGCAACAAAAGAAAAACAACCTACTGCATACAAGAGACTAACTATATAATTAACAGCTGATTTCTCCCTTTAAAAATGGAAGTCAGAAGACAGTGGGGTGATATATTCAAAGAGATGAAAACAAACATAAAATAACCTGTTAACTAGATATTCTATATCCACAAAAACTTTTTTTTTTTTTTTTAAAAGGCAAAATAAGTCAGTTAGATAAACAAAGACTGAAAAAAAGATTATATAAAGTAATAATTATACTACTGTATGTTGGCGATCATGAGGATGATGCAGGACTGGGCACCATTTGTTCTGTTTTATGTATGTCATCATGATTTGGAGTCAACTAGATGGCATCCATCGATCTACCCATTTTTGAGCTTATATCCACACATCCTTGAGTATATATGAATGTAATATATATATGATAATAACAAAACAAAGAAGGAGAGAGGAAAAGAGATATATAAGAAAAAACTTCTGTATTTTACTAGAATTAGTATTATTTTGAAGTAGATTGTGGTACCAAACCAAACTCACTACTATCGAGTTGATTCCGATTCATAGTGGCCCTTCCTTGGGTTTCCAAGGCTGTAAATCTTTATGGAAGCCGACTGCTTCATCTTTCTTCTGTACAATGGCTGGTGAGTTTGAACCACAAACCTTTCCATTAGCTGCCAAATTCCTTAACCACTACACCACCAGAGTTCCTTACTAAGACAAAACTAAAAAATTTTTAGTAGAGAAATAGCAGAGAATTAAAATGGGACCCAATAAATTATTTAACAAAATATTTAACAAAAAGTATTTAACAAAAACAAAAGTATTGAACAAAAATGACAATAAAGGAGGAACAAACAAAAAAAAAGGCAGGAGACAAACAGAAAATAGCAATATGGTAGATATATAATTAAATTTGAATAAATGCCACACATGCGCAAATGGCAGAGATCGTCAGATTGGATTAAAAAAGCAAGACCTGTATCTGATAAAAAGACATATTCAGAATAGACAATCTTTGACAATTTAATAAGAAAAAGGGAAAAATCTCAAGTAAAAAAATGGGCAAAAGATTTAAATAGACATTTCTCCAAAGCAGACATACAAATGGCCAATAAGCATAAGAAAAGATAGATGCTCAATATCATTACTCACTAGGGAAATGAAAATTAAATCCACGAGATACCACTTCACACCCACTAAAACCAAAATCAAAGCCACTGCTACTGAGTCGTTTCTGACTATAGGACAGAGTAGAACTGCCCCATAGAGTTTCCAAGGATACAGACTGCCTCATCTTTCTCCCATGGAATGGCTGGTGGGTTTGAACCATTGACCTTTTGGTTAGCAGCCAAATGCTTTAACTACTCTGCCACCAGAGCTCCACATAGCCACTAAAATGGACATAATCAAACAGAAAGATTATAACAAGTATGGTGAAGTATGTGAAGAAACTGTAACCTTCATACATTGCTGCTAAGAATGTAAAATGGTACAGATACTTTGAAAACAGTTCATTGGTTATTTAAAGAGTTAAACAGAATCTTACCATATAACCCAGCAATTTCAGTCCTGGAAATTTACCCAATAGACTTTAAAACATTTATCTATACAAAGACCTGTACAACAGTGTTTATAGCAGCATTATTCTTAATAGCCCAAATCTGAAAACAATTCAAATGTCCATCAACTAGTGAAGATAAATAAATGTAGTTCATACAAATATTGGAATACTTATTTAACAATATAAAGAAAGGAAATAATGATACATGTTACAATAGCTGAACCTCAAAATCATTATACTAATTGAAAAGAAGCCACATGCAAAAGACAACAGATTCTATTTACATGTAATGTCCTGAAAAGACAAATTTATAGAAAAGGAAAGCAGATCCATGTTGCCTGAGGCTTGGGGTGAGAGCAGGAACTGACTGTAAACCAATTAAGAGAACTTTTGAGGGCAACAGTAATGTTCTAAAACTGAACTAGATGCACAAATATCTTTGAATTGTACACTAACAATAAGTGAATTTTATAGTATGTAAATTACTCTGAAATCTGTAAAAAAAATTTTTGAAAAAAGTTAGGTAAGATAGATAAGACGATCAATGTCAAATACATATGTATATGTGTGTGCATCTATATACAGAGAGAGAGGATGGGCAATTGGTAACTATCCATTGAGTGTATGCAGGGATTCTTTACGCTATTCTTGTAACTTTTATGTATATTTGAAATTACATAAAATAAAAAGGTCAAGAATATAATGCACAAGCTCCTTCTAACTGTGTCTAACTTCTTCAATGAAGACCATATACACCTTAAAATTTATTAGAAAACTGTAGGTAGTTTTAATAAAATCACTTCAAGAATATAATCCTGCTGTAAAACCAATATGCTCTAAAATAATATTTCTATTGAGTTAAATAAAAATTCATCTGTAAATCCTCTAAGAGCACATTCAGATTCACAACACTGGAACTAAAAAAAAACAGGACGTTCCATTGCAAAAACAGGATAATTCAAAATTTCACTTTGAAGGGGGCTGAGTTTTAATTTCGCTTTTTATACCAAGCATAATTACATAGTTGTACAGAATGAGGTTTACTATTTGCTTATTTAACAAAATACTGCCATTTTGAAATGTTTCAACAGTCAAAGTGATAGTAATATTTTTAAAAGAATAAGAAAATGCATGGCATATTTTTAAAGATTATAATCATTTAAATTTTGATTTGTATTTGTGTATCTACAATTCTCTTTTAGTTTTAAAAAGACCATTAAACATATGGTTAATCTGGAGCATAATTAAGGGCATCTTAATGAAATTTCAACTCATAAGCAGAGACATGGATTACCAACAGCCAAAAAGCATCATTTCTTTATGAAAGACAAACGATACCATTGAGAGATAAAGATAATCCTTCAACAATTTTAGCTTGCAAATTAAAAATGCTTCTTAGGAGCTAAAGGCACAGTGTTTATTCTGGCTGAAATAAGCAACCATAGAATCATTACTTATTTTCAAATTAATAACTGATTGACATTTCTCAAGTGAGCTGTTTTCAATCCTGATAGTTCTTTATTTTCTTTACCATATTTCACTATGGGTTGTTGATTTGGACTAGGTATCATCATGAGAATAACTAAACTTAGATAAATGTGACACAAGACTGACAAAGTGTTTCACACCTTGAATTATACCACATCAAGAAGGGGGAAAAAGCATTGCATAAGAAAACTACTGCAGTGCTACTTATACTCTTGCAATACAACCAGCTATGCATCCATTATCAAGATAGTTATCATCTCACTTCCAATTTCTTCCCCTCAAGAACAATCTGAATCTCTTTGGCATCCAAAGTCTCATAGGTCAGTAAAGCTTCTGCTAGATTCTTATGCTCTTTCGCATGAGTCTTCAAGATATGTTTTGCTCGTTCATATGAGTCCTGAAATAGAAAAGGTTAAGAAAGAAGAAAAGTTAGGTTCAATAAAAACCACAGTCAACATGAAAGGAAATAAAAATTTTATGTATCCTAAAAAAGGTGAAATATGTTATTTTTATTTATATATATAAGCGTTTGAAAGCTTGGCTCCCAAAGATAATTCTTCTATACTTTCAAATGTTCTATTTTTAACCTTAAAAATCTATCACGTTCATAGACACTAAGGACCCCTTAGACAAAAAAGCTACTTTTAAAAATAAAAGCATACATTGTATTTACCTATTTTTTAAAGTAAGACTAGTGGACATAGACATCTATTTCTCTATTCAATATATTTGGTGGAAAAAGGAGGCTGTGCCTTTGACCACTTGAGATTTCACCCATCTATTCGTTCTAAAACTGCCAGAAAAGATTTACCTTTCCATTCTTTCACTTGCTAATTCACTCATTTTCCAGTTTCTGACAAATGTAATACAGCATTATTACAGATGATCCTTATTTTTATGTTTGATTTTTTGCAACCCAACATAAATGAGTCAAACACGTCAGCTGCCTTTCAAATAGTACTACTAACAGTTCATTTCTGACAATGTCCCAACCTTTGTCTATACAATCTCTATTTCATTATTTGAGTATCTAATTGCATTTTCACCTTTATAAAACTAGGTGGAAAATGTGAAAATGAATTTATCAACACTAGCACTGTGCCAGGAAAACTGTTTTATAACATTTTGTTTATAGATTATGATTATAAATTGTTATTCTTTTGAAATTCATATATATTTGAAACTAAGGTGCTACTAACTGGAAATCATTTCTCCTTAATATTAATAATGTGACTTTGCTACCTAGTAGAAAAAGACTATGTACAGCCTTTCTAATCTATCCTTGCAAACTGAAAGGCTCCAAGTTTATGATTTCTGAATATAAATGTATTACAGCAGTTCTGGAGTACAAGATCACCTACACATACTAACAAATCGTAAGGGAGAGAATGAAGAATCAGGAAGGCAAAGAGGCCTTCTCTTCCCAAACATGTTCTAAATCTTTCCATTAAACAAACTTTCTACACTCTTAACTTCCCTAAGCATTTGTTCTACCTACTCAAGTTAATAAAATCTGGCTTTCTTCTCTGGGTACTGCTTTCCCTAAGCCCTCTCAAAACCAAACAAAAAACCTGCTGCCATCAGGGTGACTCTGAGTCGTGGAGACCCCATGTGTTACAGAGAAGAACTGCTCCATAGGGTTTTCTTGGCTTTAATTAATCTTTATGAAAAGGAGCCCTGGCCTATAATAGTTAAGCACTCAATTGCTAATTAAAAGATTAGCAAGTACTCGGTAATCTACTCCTGTCCAGATTACAGCCAAAAAACCCTATGAGGCAGTTCTTCTCTGTAACATGGGGGTGCTATGAGTGGAAACCAAGTCATGCATGGCACTACCAACAATCTTTATGGAAGCAGATTAACAAGGCCTTTCTTCTGCAGTGCTGCTGGGTGAGTATGAAACCACCAAACTTTCGGTTAGTACTCAAAGGCAAACCATTTACATGTCCTCTCTTTCCCCAGATAGTTCAGGGTAGAAAGGTGAGCTCTTTGTTCCCAATCACCATTTTCAGACAGTTACTACTCTATGCTCTTACATAAAACACTATTACTCTGAGATCCATGCCATTTAACTATATTCTATATTCTTATCCACTGTACTTTTCACTGTGCCATGTAAGAAATACTCTTTATACATTTCTCATTCACTAAAGATTTTTGGCACTCAGCTCAGTGTTCCTTTCCATCCTGAGTTCTGCCTTCATGAGTGGGTAACTTCAAGACTGAACAAATATCCAAACTCTCCACTAAGCTATACCTCAACTTGAAACCACAAACTTGGAAACATAAACTATATCCCAACTTGAAATCTTCACTGTCTCAAAGGCACCTTAAATTCAACATGTATAAAAGGAACTCATGATCTACCTACTTCCTAATCTTAGCTCACCTACAGTGTTTTCTCTCAGTATCTCTTGAATTCTTTGACATTTCTGCATTTCTACTTGTACTATCTCAATCTAAGCATCCATTTTACCATGCCTGGATTAGCCCATTAGCCTACTAACTGATCTTAATGAAGCTACTACTCTTACACATTCCTTTACGCTAACCTCTATTGGACAGTGTAGCCAAAGGGATATTTGTTTTGCTTATTCTGTATTCTTAGCACATACACACTGCTGGGCATAAAGCAAGTAATAATAATTGCTAAATAAATGACAGAATGAGAAAACAATTCAATAAAAAGTATCCTCAATGCTAATACCTCTTATGGTTTTGCAGCTAATGTAGAACTGAATTCTTTTAGCCATAAATTGTTCTAAGCATGGACAGCATAAATATCCAGTCCATACCCAGAGGTTCGCTAACATATTGAAATCATGTTTCAATATGTGCAATCTATTAGTTTTATTACATATAGTGGCATTTCTAATGAAACGGACCTCATTTATGATCATTTTCTAAACACCCAATTATTTAATCACATTCTATCTAAGTGAATTTAAAAAGGCATAAAATAATATTATCATTACCCTTAGAAGGATTCTTATTTCTTGCTCAATAGCAGATTGAGTTTCTGGACTCAATTTCCCTGTATCATTGTAGGTCATAACTCCAAGCTAAATTAAAAGGGAAAAAGTAGTCAATAGAAAACCCCAAAATCACTAATAAAGGCAACAGAGAAATTACTATACTATATATGAAGAAAGAAATATCATGGGGGCAAAATATATTATAAAAAATATACTAACAAAGTACATTATAAAATTATATAAATATAAAAATTTTAAATTATATAATTAACAAAGTATATTATAAAATTTAAAGTTGTTAAGAGTCAGGTTCTGAGTAGCTTCTTCTACCTTGAAAGGTCTTCCAAGTTCAGAAATCTACAACTCACAGCATAGGAGTACTGCAGGGAGTCACAGTTATAATGTGGAACATGTACCATACGCAAAGGGAAAAGTAGAGCTGAATAGGTAGGCTCTCTGATGCTATAGGAGATGGCTAAAGAGTTTATCAGTTTGGTTAGCTCTGGATTGCTAATAACTGGATGGCTGAGCAGCTACACTATAAATGGATGCCATATTATTTTTACTCTGAGAATAAAATTAAGAACAATGGTCACAATGAAATGACACAAAGGAAAAAGTTTTGTAATGAGAAACCTCTCTAAAAAAGAGGTAACTGGGGCATGATCATAGCATAAACATCTTATACATAAAGAAGAATTAAAATTAGCTATCACCTTTTCACTCATTCCAAATTTGGTAACCATTCGCTTTGCTATTTTAGTTGCATTATCAAAATCACTGGAAGCTCCTAAAAATAAAAAAAAAAGTATATATATATAATTCAATTTTTAAAAATAAATATAAACCAGCAAAGAGAATTGTGAACTAAAGCCATTCTTTACAGTCTACCTGTTGTAATATGGTCAGTTCCAAATATAAGTTCCTCTGCTACTCTTCCTCCCATACTAACATCCATTTGCGCAAGTAGCTGGGCTCTTGTTTCATTCCATCTGTCATTTTCAGGCAACAGGGATACCTAGACAATTGAAAAATATTCAGAGAATAACCAAAGGGGAAAAAAAATCAGATATAGTTCTGAAATAGGTTAAAAAAACGTAATACAAATACTACAGTACTTAATACCATGATGCTAAAACCCAAAAAACATTTAATAGAGATGGATATCAAGTAACTAATAAGAAAACCAGCAACTGATAAAGTAAGAAAACTCTTTATAAAGCAAAAGTGCTGCAACAGGACTGTTTTATTCCTAGTTTTACAAAAATGGTAAGCAGATCTGTAATCGGAAAGATATACTATGAGAACAGAACATGTACTAAATGTGAAAGACCTTAGAAAACCTACTGAACCAGTTACTATTACACATAATTTTTTTCTTTTAGGGGAGAAGATCAATTAGATGTTTAAGAATTACAGTTTCTGACATGCCCAAGTTAAATTTCACAATGCAAATATATGATAACAGAATTATACTAAAAAATACTCCTTTTGAGAAGAAAAATTTCACAATGTCTCTGATTTCAGGAAATATGAAAACTTAAAAACTAGACAAATTTTCTTCAAACACATTTTATTCAGTAATTTCCCACAAAAACTGCATTAGCTAATTTGCTGCTTTTCCTACATTTATTCTTTTTGAAATCAAAGAAAACACTTACATGTCCTAGTGTTGGCCCTCGTGGCATGATTGTTGCTTTGTTGATAGGCATTGCATCTTTAGTATAATATGCAATGATAGCATGGCCAGATTCATGATATGCTGTGATGGTTTTGTTTTTGTTATCAATTTCCACGCTTCTACGTTCAGGGCCTGAAGATAAACATTGAAGTAAAGTAATCTATCAGAGAGGATTTAAATGAATAGAACCAATTTTCCTTAAAATCATTCTTAGAGTAACATGATTTAATCTTACTAGTAAATCTCTTGACCACACCAATAGTTTCTTCAAAAAGTGAGAATACAACACAAGCAAACCTTAATATTTGTTAACTGAAAACCAAACTGTAAACTTAACTGTTGTATCAAAAGGGAAAGCTTAATTGTTAAAAAGTAAACTTCCAATTTAATGTGAATGTTATAATAAACTTGTTTCTATGTCAATCTAAAATTAAATAATAAGGAAAAATAAAATCCACTATCCTTTTTTTTCCCCCAATTGTGATTTGGGTCAAAGTTTACAGAGTAAATTTACTTTCCATAAAACAGTTCACATACATTTTGTCTCATGACATTGACTACAATTTACCACAATGCAACAGCTCCCCTCCCACTTCCTCCCGATAGTTACCTCTTCCCTGTGTCCATCCCTTCATGCACTCCTGCCCTAAACTGTCTCCCTGTGCACACACAGCCCTTCTATTCTCTCATGATTGTTCTCTCCGAGGAGTGTATCTACTTAGTGTAAATGTTCACCTCATATGCCTGTCTTTTGTTTGTCTGGAAGCCACAGGAGTGGGTTCAACTCCAAACCTGAAGGGCAGCTAGAGCCCATAGTCTCAGTGGTTCCACCAGGCTCTATCAGACCAGATAACCTGGTCCCCCCTTTTTTATTTCCCCAAATGATTTTGAGTTTTGTTCCACATTGTTCTCCCTCTATCCAGAAGCTCCTACATAGATCCCTCTCTGAGTAGTTAACAGTGGTAGCCAGGCACCATCTAGTTCTTCTGGTCTCATAGTTGTATAGACTGAGGATCACATGGTGTAGCTGTTGCCTGGACTAAATGTTTCCACCAATCTTTGGTTTTCTTCATTCTTCTTTGCTCTGGACGAGGAGAGACCCATCGTTGCATTTAGATGGCTGCTTGCAAGCTTTTAAGATCCCAGTTGCTACTCACCAAGTGAGTAGGAAGTGGAACATTTTGTGTAGAATGTTATGCCAATTGAGCTTAATATCCCCTTTGACTATGGTCCCAAGCCCACAGGTTCAACTACTTGCTCCCTCTGGGTGGCTGGCTGTGCCTAAGGAGTGAGTACAACCCTGTCCCTTGTCAGCTCTACTATATGTCTGAAAATCCACTGTCCTTTATTAGGGTGTTCTGCTGGCGAAGTGCCTAAGGCATTTGATTGCTAACCAGAAGCCTGGCAGTTCAAACCCCCCAGTCACTCCTTGGAAAAAAGGTTGGGCAATCTACTTCCATAGTGATACTGCCTTAGAAACCCAAGGAGGGGTCGCTAAGAGTCGCAAAATGCATGGACTATTCCTTGACCACTGTAATCACATAAGTTATTGAAATATATTGGCAGTGTCAGAGGCCAAATTATATTGATATCATCAAGTACATATTTTCACGTTCTCATACTTTCCTTTTTTACTGTTCTCTCTTCTCAGTTAGAAAAAAGATCTCCTAAGACAAAACTAATGAATATATACTATAGTATAAAATTGAGTTCTACATAGCTGACAAGATGGGTATTGTGAATAAAATAAAATGTTACTGCTTATTGGTATCTGACTCTCAAATTCAGAATTTGTAAAAAGTATTCATTACAAATATCGAAAACTCAGATACTAAAGTTTTAGAGTAAGATTATATTCAACACAACCACAGGTTTCAGCTGCCTGAATAGAACATTTGCAAAAACAGTAACAATTTATTCTTTAACATAACAAAAACAGTAAGGTAGAAAAAAACCTACCCATTAGAATTTTATCTTTGGAAAACTCCAGTTCCTTCATGGTGACCATTTCTTTTCCATCAACAGCTGCTTTTAATGCAGCCTGGTTCACGAGATTCTCAAGTTCTGCTCCAGAAAACCCAACAGTACCTCGAGCTATGATTTCTGGATCAACAGCTATGTGAAAAGAGAACACACTGTCTAAAACAGAATCTAAGACTGGTAAATCTTTTGTGTACTAGAGAAGGTAAAATCAATAATACTTGATTCTGAAGGGTGTTCACAGAAAGCTCTTCACTATTTAAAGAACTCACATTCCCAAGGAAAAAAGAAAAAGCTCTGTTTATTACTAAAGTAGGTTCATAATATTTCTATATACATGTTTTATAGTTTGCTTTTGTGCCATTTGGGTCCAATCTGGCTATACCAAGAACTACTATTTCTGGTACATTTTCTACTATTTTACATTCTTCTTCAAAAAATTTTTATGAATATCCATATTGAAATATATTATCTGTCTCCATAAAGAAAATTTTTTTTTGAATTAAAGTTCAAAATGATAAGACAATTTCCTGGGTACAAAATAATTAAGGAATGGACTAAAAAAAAGACAAATAAATGAACTAATACTTTAAAACACTTATCTAGCAAGGACCAAAGAACAGGGTAGATGCATATTTAATAAAGTAATAATGTCTACAATGTATATTTAATAAAGTAATAACGTTTGCACTGTAAAATTAGACTTACACTGATCAAACTTTATTTTATTGAGATACCATTTCAAAATTTCTGTTCGACCTTTCACATCTGGCCTTGGAACTGTAACTTGCATGTCAAAACGACCAGGACGTATTAAGGCACTGAAAGAAGAACACAGAACAAAATTTAAATTAATAAGTTGACTGTTTATGCTGAAGTTCATGTTAAACAGGACTGACTCAATAAAGAGATGAGTAAAAACAAAAGGCTACAGCCAGGGATTCGAAGGCTACCCATTTGGCAGCAGAGGCTTATGTGTTGCTATGATGTGGAACAGCTTTCAGCAGAGCTTCCTGATTAAACAAGATTTAAAAAAAGGCCTGGTGATCTACTTCTGAAAATCAGGAAATTAAACCCCTATGGATCACAAGAGTCCAATGACTCAATAGCAGCTAACAACAGAGATCAGGAGTTTTGAACATAAATAATCAGGAAGCAGCTTTTAAAACATGGCTCAAGGTGTGTCCTCTGGTCAGTAGGCACGTGATTTGAGATAGCTTTCAGAGCTAATGGATTATTTGAGGAAGTTGTAGGTAAAAGCAGGAAGAGAATAAAATGTTTTTTTTTGGAAAAGTGATCATACAAGAGACCAGCCCTTGAGAATAAAGGATCTCTCTCTCTCAAAACAAACAAACAAAACATGGCTCAGTCATAAGAATCTCAAGATAAAACAAAAGTTTAAATAGATCTATGCTTTCATCAATTTAACACCTACCCTCAAAAACAAAACCTGCAAAGAAGTCCATCAAGGACAAACAAGTTAATAGTAGTCTATTATGAGAGCTACAAGAAGCCTGATTGATGTAGTGCTTAAAGTGCTCGGCTGTCAACTGACAGGTTAGCTGTTTGAAGCCACTAGCCACTCAGAGAGAGCTCTGGTAGCATAGTGCCTAAGGCACTTGACTGCTAAGCAGAAGGCTGGCGGTTCAAACCCACCAGCCATTCCTCAGCAATCTCCTTCCGTAGTGGTACTGCCTCGGAAACCCAAGGAGGGCCCGACTATGAGTCGGGTCTGACTCAATGGCAAATAACAACAGGCACTCAGAAAGATATGGCAGGCTGCTTCTGAAAAGATAACAGCCTTGGAAACCCTATGTTCTACCTTGTCCTCCAGGGGTCCTTATATATGGACCCTGGCTGAGAGCAACATGTTTGGTTTCCTTCTTTCTTTTTTTTTAATGCTACATGCCCATCTCAACTGCTTAAGTACAGAATGTTAGACTAGAATTTGAGGCAAAGATAATTATTAGATTAATTTAAAATACGAATAATTTATTATTCTACAGGAGTTCTGGTGGCATAGGGCCTAAGGCATTTGACTGTTAACTAGAAGGCTGGTGGTTCAAACCCACCAGCCACTCCTTGGAAGGAAGCTGGGCAAACTACTTCCATAGTAATAGTGCCTTGGAAACCCAAGGAGGGGTCGCTATGAGTTGGAACCGACTCGACGTCAATGAGTTTGTTTATTATTGTATAATAAAAACAGTAACATTTTAATACAAATTTTAATTTCAAGCTGATTTTAATACCATGGTAAATTTTATTTAAAAAATGCTCTCCACTGAAAAGAAATTTTTGAAATAAAAATAAAAAATGAGAATCGTTTTAGCAGTTTTACTGAGATGTAATTCACACATCACAGATGCACCCATTTAAAATGCACAATTCAGAGTTTTTTAGTATGTTCAGAGTTATGCGAACATCATCACAATCTAATTTTAGAATATTTCCATCATTGTAAACGTATCTGTTAGCAGTCACTTCCCATTCTCCCCAGCTTCTGGCAACCACTAATGTACTTTCTATCTCTATGAATTTGCCTATTCTTGATATTTCATATAAAGCATGTATCAGTACCTCACAAAAATCTTTTAATACTTACTTATCTAATGCTTCTGGGAAGTTTGTGGCTCCTATGATGATAACACCTTCATTAGGTTTAAAACTTAAAAAAAATAAAATAGAGTACCTCTTTTTAATTGTTAATTAAAGCATAGCATACATATACACACACTCTATAAAACATTGTTTGTATCATTAACCTTTGTAACAGGCAAGAATAGGAATTGAGTTTATGTCCAAAAGACTAAGACCTCTCTAACTGATTTTAAAAAGGAACAAATGCAAGAACAGTGCAATTCAATAAAATGACTAACAATAAATCACCAAAAAGTCTTTAATTACCTGCCTTCACAATACTTACTCTACTTTGGAAGAAATGACTTAACTAAAAATCTTGGACATAAAATTAATGTAAAATGTACCTGATTTATTTTTGAAAAATTATTTTCAAGTCTACCAATTCAAATATTTGCTCCTAGATTTATTTGGTTCTAGAATGACTGACAGGACTATATGATACATTTTTAATCCTTTCAAATCAACTCTACCATTTGCTTCGTATATTATAAAAGTTGATACAAGCTTTAAATTCTCACAAACTGTACAGGAACCAGAGCATTCTATGACTTCTTCAACTAGACTACTAGCCTCAGCTTAAGTCATTGCTTCTCGGTGATATGTATAATGCAAATAAATGAGAAAAGAGGTGTTATGGTTTGAATATGTTTTGTAAATCCTAACCTCTAACACTCACGGTTATAATCCCATTTGGGAATGACTTGTCTTTGTATGTTAATGAGATGGGATCAGTGTAGGGTGTATCTTGCATCAATCTCTGCCACATGAAGATCTCCCAAGAGCAGAAGCTCAGGAAGACAAAGACCTTCTTCTAGAACTGGCAGAGAAAGCCTTTCTGGAGGGCTGACACCCTGAATTTGAATTTCTAGCATGGTAAACTGTTGAGAAAATAAATTTTTGTTTGTGAAAGCCATCCACTTTTGGTATTTCTGTTATAGTAGCACTAAAGAACTAAGAAAACAGGCAAATGACCCAAATTAAATGAGAGGAGCTAATACATCAATACCCAAATAGTCATGGAAACAAGGGAACACTGAGAGAAAAACCTGCCTTGACTCCTTGCCTGATTTTTCATGTATCTAAAATGTAATTGAATACTTTATTGAAGCAATTTGCATAAAATCAACTTTATATATACCAAATACAGAAATGTATCTTTGACTAATTCTAAACAACTGTTAAAACAAGATAAATTCTAATTTTTAAAAAAATATCATCAAATCCTACAGAGAAAGGAAAGCTATCAATTACCCATCCATTTCAGCAAGAAGTTGATTTATAGTCTGCCTTGAATATGGATGCATTGGAGATTCAATTCTCTTCCCACCAACAGAATCCAATTCATCAATAAATATAACACAAGGAGCATTTGCTTTTGCTTCCCCTAAGAAAACAGAAAATAAATAAGAAATGCATCAAAACTTCTTGAACAAAAATACAATGTATTGATCAATCTGTTATATATGGATAATTGAGAAAGGTTTGATATGGGTGAAGGAATTCAAAAAAGAAAGAAAAAAGCTTAGCTATAAGTTGATAGTTTTTGACACACGTGAGTTTATCATATTAGTCTTTGTTCCTTTACAATAACAATAAATGTCACTAGGAAAAAAAAAACTATATTACTATAGATTATCAAAAGCCAACGAAAGAAAATACATAAAAGAGAAAACATACAAGCGATTATTTTATTTTTTAACTAACATGAGCATAAAAAGGAAAAACAACTGGGTGTTCATTCTTAACTGTGCAAATTCTATATATGGGCTGAGGCTAATCACTACTTAATTGCATACTATAGAAATGATAAATAAAATGAAAAAGAGCTTTTCAGAGCCCCTAACCTCACAGAGCACCTCCCCTAGTTCCACTGAGTGGTCTCTTTGGAGAAATAGCACAGGTCTGTTTTAGCGCGCACAGTAAAGTACCTAAACAACATGGCTGGATCACCTAACTATCACGCCTACGTAATTAACAAAGAAAGGGTAAGGAATCCTCTTTCCCTAAATATTAACAAAATTTAGCATTTAAAAAAAATATATTAAAACATACTAAAAAGATTTCTGATACGGCTGGCTCCCACACCCACAAACATCTCATCAAATTCTGATCCAGATGCATAATAGAAAGGAACATCTGCTTCTCCAGCCACAGCTCGGGCAAGAAGTGTCTTTCCTGTCCCTGGTGGTCCGACTAAAAGAATTCCTACAATAAAAAGGAAACAAGAATACTTCAAATTTTTAACAAAACCATCTCATATTAAACTATAAAGCAAATAACATTTGAGCATAAAGGCACAACAGCACATATTTATCTCTGCTAATTCACTTCAAGATCTTCTCCATAACTAATTTTCCTATAGCATCTAAAGACTGTTTATGATAATAGACAAGACAGGGAGAATCTTCAGGTAAAAGAATATAAACCATTTAATCACCAAATGAGATAAAATTCCAATAAAGAGATTAAAAGCCTAAACAACCAGCTAAATGTAATGCACAAATCTAGACTGATCCTTTTTCATAAAAAGTGTGTATAAAAAGTATTCTATGGACAGTTGGTAAAAATTAGAAAAAAAAAAATTGGCTAGTATACTATATTAAGGAATTTGTGCTAATTTTCCTTGATGGGATAAGAATATTGTGTTTATTTAGGACCAAATCCTTATTCTTCTAACTCACTGCCCTCGAGTTGGTTCTGACTCATAGCGACGCCTCCTTGTGTTTCCAAGGTGGTATCACTACAGAAGTAGATGGCTAATTCTCTTTCCCAGGAGTGGCTGGTGGGTTTGAACTGCCAGCCTTCCGGTTAGCAGTCAAATGCCTTAGGCACTATGCCACCAGAGCTCCTGCCTTATTCTTAGGCGATACATACAGAACTATTTAGGTATAAAGTAGCTTGATCACACACAGTCACACATCCTCCAAAACTAGTTGTCATTGAGTCAATTTCAACTCACGGTGACCCCCTGTGAATCAGGGCAGAACTGTGCTTCACAGGCTTTTCACTGGCTGTTATTTTGAAAGTAGATAGCTCGGCCTTTCTTCTGAGAGGATGCTGGGGAAACTCGAACTTCTAATGTTTCAGTTAGCAGTAAAGCGTGATAACTGCACCATCCAAAGATTCAATACATATATATACAAATAAGCAGAGTGAAAGTAAATATGATAAAATGTTGAATCTAAGTGGATAGTAAGTACATGGATGTTACCTGTACTACTCTTTCAAACTTTTATATGTATTGGAAATTTTTCATAATAATAAAATTTCAAAGTCGGAAAAGTAGAATTTCTTCTTTATATATAAACTTTGTAATAAATATACAGATTACATAAAAAGGTAACAAAACTGTATTAATTAAATGCATTTGAACGTAAAAAAATTTAATGTAGAGTGCAAAAAATAAATTAAGTCTATCCTAATATTGACATGTTTTAGTGAGGCCTAACTGATTTAAAATAATAATTTTATCAATTTCTATAGATTATACCTTGGTTCCGGAATGATTTTCCACAAATGTATAAAATACCCCTTGTGATGAGAAATGGGAAGAGAATATTTATTCTATTTTCAACATTCACACTATATATTTTATTGCTGATTTAATAAATATACTCTTTGTAACAAATTAGTAAAAGTTTAGGCAAACACTGTCAATCATTGCTGAACTCTTACCATCAATACTTGGCAACATAAAATTAAAATTAAAAATTAATTTAATTTTTTAAAATAGTCATCCCAGTACTATTTTCAGTAAGAAATAAATTGTTAAGGACACCATAAAGCTGATAAAAATTATGTTGAGTTAACTGTGAAATATCAAAACTAAACTGAGTACCATTCTAGAAATAATTAGCCTACTCCTCAAAATGTTCATGATAATGAAAGACCAAGAAAGAAAATAAAAAAAGTGAGATTAGAGAATGTTTCAGATTGAAGGAAAAACTAAATATAGTATGTGATCCTGGACTGAATCATGCACTGCACGAAGAAGGGGGTAATGAGGTGGGCACTGAAAATCTGAATATGAACTATGACTTTGGTAACAGTTTAACAATGATGTTAAATTTCCTCATTTTAATAATTTACTATTAAATTAATAATAAAATGTATTATTAATTTAATAAATTATTAAGTTATTTTAAATAACTGGAGCCAGGAATTATGCTTTCAAAAAAGTACTTATTTTTTAGAAATACATACATAAGTTTTTAGGGGTAAAGGAGCACAACGTTTTAAAAATAGGTGTATATAAAGAAAGAAAGTAAATGATAAAGCAAATGAGGCAAAATATCTTAACAACTAGTGAGTCTGGGTTAATAGTATTCAGGAGGTGGAGTCCTTGTACTATTCTTGCAACTTAAAGTTTGAAATAAAATCAAAATGTGAAATCACAAAAAAAAAGTTATAGAATGTGTTTAGAATGGATACATTTTTTAAAATAGCAATTCAGAACTACATTTAATTGGTTAACTGTGATAAAAATTAAAATAGTAATATATTATAGCATTATTTTTCAGACCAAATCATAATACAGGGAAGATATCTTACCTTTTGGAAGTTTGCCTCCAAGTACAGTAAATTTTTGTGGGTTTTTCAAGAATTCAACAACTTCCTGTAATTCTTGTTTAGCTTCTTCCACCTAAATTGATACAATTTACCAAATGATTTTAAAGAGTAGATCAGGTTACCTAGGCTTCTTCAATATCATAATTTAATGTGGCTTTCAAAATTAAAAAGGCTTTAAAAGTGTATATACTTTTTTTTTTAAATATTGTGATTTCGGTGAAAGTTTACAGAGCAAATTCACTTTCCATACAGCAGTTCACATACACTTTGTCTCATGACATTGGCTACAATTTACGACAATGCAACAGCTCCCCTCCCACTTCCTCCCCATAGTTACCTCTTCCCTGTGTCCATCCCTTCATGTACTCCTGGCCCCTGAGCAGTCTCCCTGTGCATAAACAGCCCTTCTTTCTCGCATGATTGTTCTCTCCAAGGAGTGTATCTATCTCAGGTAAATGTTCAACTCATATTCCTGTCTTTTGTTTGGCTGGAAACCACAGGTGTGGGTTCAATTCCAGACCTGAAGGGCAGCTAGGGACTATAGTCTCAGTGGTTCCACCAGGCTCTATCAGACCAGCAAACCTGGTCACCCTTTTTTTTCCCCAAAAGATTTCGAATTTTGTTCTACATTGTTCTCCCTCTTTATCCAGGATCTCCTACATAGATGTCCCTCTGAGTGGTTGACAGTGGTAGCCGGGCACCATCTAGTTCTTCTGGCCTCATAGTCATATAGGGTGAGGATTGCATGGTGTACCAGTCGTGAGGACTAATTGTTTCCGTGAATCTTTGGTTTTCTTCATTCTCCTTTGCTCTGGATGAGGAGACACCCATCATTGCATCTAGATGGCTACTTGCAAACTTTTAAGATCCCAGTCACTACTCGCCAAAGTAGGAGGTGGAACAATGTTTTGTGTAGTATGTTATGCCAGTTGAGCTTGAAGTCCCCTGTGACTATGGTCCTGAGCCCACAGGTTCAACTACTTGCTCCCTTTGTCACAGCTGGCTGTGACCAAGAAATGACTACAACCTTGTTCCTTGTCAGTTCTTGGGAATTCTTACAGAACACACTAATACACTTTTAGAACCACTGTCTGCCAACCCTATACATGGTCTTGGGTACACTCCCTGCTGCACAGACATACCTAATAGTTCAGTCTGCCCACCCATCTATCCGCCTGTATACCCATGTTTGCCTTCTCTGACAACATAGTACTGTATGTGCAAAAGGATTCATAAGGATTCATATTTGTTGTCTGCACCTCCCTGTATCTCTCTGTCTTCCTCTTCCTCAATGCCACCATGTTGATCACTCACACTTGGTACACTGCCCTTTTCTTCACCCAAATCAATACTTATATCTACCTATCTAACACTGTTCCCTACCCTACCCTCCCACCCCTGATGATCAACAAAGAAAATTTCCTTCCATATATAAACCATTCCTTGACTTTTACAGTAACAGACTAATACAATATTTGTCCTTCTGTGATTGACTTATTTTACTTAGCATAATGTCCTTCAAGTTCATCCATGTTATGCGGTGTTTTGCAGATACTACATTATTATTTAGGGTTGCATAGTATTCCATTGTGCATATGTACCAGTTTGGTTATCCATTCCTCACAGTTGATGGACACCTAGGTTGTTTGCAACTTTTTGCTACTGTAAATAGTGCTGTGATGAACATGAGTGTGCATATGTCTGTTCTTGTCATGACTCTCTAAATGTATATACTTTTTAAATACTTAAGCACAGGGTTTTTTCCTGATTATTTCAAATTATGCAAAGTCTCCTTACTATCCCAACAAAAAAACATTTGAAGCTGCTTAAATTTTCTCAGGAGACAGTGGTTCCTCCAGTTAACAAAGGAGATATTCTTTAAAAGTCAAGTTATATATATCAGTGGCATTTGTCATGAGTAAATAAACTTACCAAGTGTGGTGGTTATGCTGTGTGTCAACTTGGCTGGGCCTGGCTGAATGGCTGGGCAGCTGGTAGTAGTTATTCCCCATGATGAGACTGGCAATCAACTCCATGGTGGGATCTATCACAAGCAGCTGAGTAGCTGCCTTTGGAATGTAGTCTGCTTCTTGTATATAAGGAGAAGCTTTGGGAATAGTCTCTAGCCTATGGCATGCTTGGACCCTACACGTAGCCATGTCGGTGCTCAGCAGCCTGCTATGCTCTACCGACCTTGGGACTTACAATGGACTTAAGTTAATGGCCTGCCATGTGGTTTGGTAACACTGGGACTGTGCCTTTTTACTTGTTGACCTTGGGGCTTCTCAGCCTCAGCAGCCAGCAGCTGAGTGAAGAAACACCTCTAGCTCCAGTGGGCCAGGAACAGAAGGCAGAGCTGGATTCATTCCAAGGTTGAGGGACTTTCACCCAGCTCCTAGAGCCTGGCACTTGAACTTGGACTTAAAGCCTCCAAATTGTAAGAATAAATTCCCGTTTGTTAAGGCCATCCCATTTGTGGTATATTTCTTGTCAGAGTGGCACTGGGTAACCAGAACATCAAGCAAGTTCCAAATCAAGAACTTCTTTTGACCTAGTTATGCGCTCCAAGGGCAAATGTGGTATGTATATTTACTATATATTCACAGTAAGTGTCTCTTTTTTCTGAGTTATAACATTAATTTGAGATTAATTATCAGGTTATTTCATTATAAGGGATTACTGTTGTTGTTGCTGTTATTATGTGCTGTAGAGTCAGACCCAACTCATAGCCATCTAGTAGATTCTGATGTAATAGTGACCCTATAGGACAGAGAAGACCTGCCCCACAGGGTTTGCAATGCTGTAATCTTTACAGAAGCAGTTTAAACCATGCAGTTACAGTTAACAGCTGAGCAAATCACTGTGCCAGCCAGGCTCCTTATTTTCAAGGCATCTATATACAATATGCCTTCATATTCAGAAACACTGGGCAAAGGATGAGATTCCTAAACATGATCTTTGATGCTGATTAAATGTACATCTGTTAATATTAATAGCTACCAACAAGACTCATAGGAGAACTATGTACAACTGAATGAAATGCTTTCAGCATCACTCAAGCCTGCACTATGCATGAGACACACTGGCCAAGAATGTAATCTTGTCTCCCACATAGAAGGTGAGAACTCTTACCACTGAATCACCAATGCCCTGAGAAAGAGTTGGAAGGACTGATTGATCACAAGTACAAAAGTGCCAGAATTATTTTGGTAAATTTAATGAGTTTGGTCTGTGAAAACTTGGATGTTATTGCAATTTTAACACTGATTCATTGTAGCATGGAAAACTTTATGAGGACCTACCTTAATTGCAATGAACTCAATTCCTTCTATAATGTTTAGGCATCAGCATATCTTTTTTAGCTTTGGACTCAGAAATCCCTTCATTGCAAAAGAAGTGTGGTAAAATCAGTAACTGAGCATAGACACCAGGGCAGAAAGCATCTAAGAATGCCCCAGATGACCACTGCCTCAACACTGGGTTCAGTTTAGGGTAGTTGCTAATTCCTGACCTTACACAGAACAAGAAAAGTTCTCTGCACTGATGGTTCAACTTTTCCAATACACTTGAACGCCATACACATCTCACACATAACACAACTGAAAAAGCATTCCTAGTATTCCTCCTCAAATTCTACTTTAGCCGTACCTTTCTCATGTTAACAAATGGCAACTCCATCTTTTTGATTTTTCAATCTAAAAATCTTGTGGTAATCCTTTGGGCCTGGAATTGAACTCACTCAAGTGGCTTAACTTCCAGCCAAATACTAGACAGGCCTACGAAGGGAACAATTAACCATATAGGTCCATTCCTTAGAACAATCAACCATGAGATGAGAAGGGTAGCATGTGTGCAGGAAGAAAGCTTAGAGGGCAAGAAAGCATAGTAAAGAAAAACCCACTGGGAAAAAGTAACCACAGGGAAGTGGGAAGGGAGATGTGGGGATTGCAATCTATGTCACAAAATAAAATATGTATGAACTATTGAATGGAAAATAAATTTGCTCTGTAAAATTTCACCCAAATCACAATTAAAAAAAAATTGCAGTTATTCTTCTTTCTTTCTCTTATATCCACCCTAATCCTTCAGTTTATTGTCCTTTGGTGGCTTGGGTATTGCTGTGAGGATGGAGACCATGCCACCAGTATATTAAATACAAGCAGGGTTATCCCTGGTGGACAGGTTTCAGTAGAACAAACAGACTGGGAAGAAAGACGGGGCCATCTACTTCTGAAAACACTGGCCACTGAAAACCTTACGAATAGCACTGGAACACTGTCTGATATAGTGCCACAAGATGAGCCCTACAGGTTGGAAGGCACTCAAAATACGACTGGGGAAGAGCTGCCTCCCCAAAGTAGAGTCTACCTGCGGTGTAGTAAATTACTTAGTGTGGCTTTTCTACCCATAAGTCTTTGTAAACACCAAGGTGGGAATTGCTATTAGCAACTGAGGAGATCCTGATTTTAAAGTCGCCCACCTGGGTTATTTCT
>NW_006921622.1:18256291-18259863 GCF_000298275.1 Orycteropus afer afer | reverse complement strand
CTGGCCTGGCAGTAATAGGCCTTGGGTTACTGCTGGTAATCCTGTCTTCCCCTTGTAGGGTTAGAGGAGGTCAGAACTTGTGGCCTCCTTGTCGTTTTTGCACTACCTTAATAATAGGATGGAGTAAAGCTTTTGAGACCTTCATTTGCTGATGGGGCACAACTCAAAACAGGAAGAAAGAGCTGCAAACATTCATTAATAATCAGAAAATGGAATGTATGAAATACAAATCCAGGAAAATTAGAAGTTGTCAAAAATGAAATGGATCACATAAAGACATCAATATCATTAGTGAGCTGAAATGGACTGGTATTGGTCATTCTGAATGAGATTATCATATGGTCTACTATACCAGGAATAACAAATTGAAGAGGAATGACACTGCGTTCATAGTCGAAAAGAACATTTCAAGAGCTATCCTGAAGTACAAGGCTGTCAGTGATGGGATATACTTATATGCCTGCCAGGAAGACCAGTTAAATACTATTATTAATCAAATTTATGCACCAACCACTAAAGCCAAAGACAAAAAAAAAAAAGAAGTTTTTTTTTTTTTTTTTTTTTACCAACTTCAATTGGTAACAGCAATTAACATGTATTGATTATTATTGGTTTGGGAATGTGAAAGTTGGAAACAAAGAATTAACATCAGTAGTTGGAAAATACGGATTTGGTGATAGATATGATGCCTCAGAACCCATGATAGAATTTTGCAAGACCGATGATTTATTCACTGCAAATTTCAACAACATAAAGGGTGGCTACATACATGAACCTTACCAGATGGAATATACAGGACTCAAAATCAACTACATCTGGGAAAAGATGGGATGGAGAAGCTCAGTATCATCAGTCAAAAGAAGGCCAGGAGCTGACTATGGAACAGAACATCAACTGCTCATATGCAAGTTCAAGCTGAAGCTGAAGAATATTAAAACATGTCTAGGAGAGCCAAAATAAGACCTTGCATATGTCCCACCTGAAATTAGAAATCATTTGAACAGATTTGATGCACTGAACAACAATGAAAGAAGACCAGACAAACTGTGAGATGCTATCAGGAACATCATATATGAAGAAAGCAAAACAACATTAAAAGGACAGAATATGGTCAAGGAAAGGTTTACATATGGAAGGAAATTTTCTTTGTTGGTTACCAGGGGTGGGAGGGGAGATGAGGGGAGGGAACAACATTAGATAGGTAGAGACAAGTATTGATTTGGGTAAAGAGAAGAGCAATGTACCAAATGTGAGTGATCAACACAGTGGCACTGAGGAAGAGGAAGACATAGGGAGGTACATAGGAGGTACAGACAACAAAGATGAACCCTTTTGTACATACAGTACTACATTGTCAGTGAAGGCAAACACGAATATACGGATGGATAGATGTGTGGACAGGCTGAACTATTAGGTATGTCTATGCAGGGGGAAGTATGGCCAAGACCATGTATAGGGTTGGCAGACAATGGTTCTACAACTGTATTAGTATGTTCTGTAAGAATTCCCAGGTATATAGTAGAGCTGACAAGGGACAAGGTTGTAGTCACTTATTGGTCACAGCCAGCTACCCAGAGGGAGCGAGTAGTTGGACCTGTGGGGTCAGAACCATAGTCTCAGGGGACATCAAGCTCAACTGGCATAACATACTACACAAAACACTGTTCCACTTACTTTGGCAAGTAGCAACTGGGACCTTAAAAGCTTGCAAGCAGCCATCTAGATGCAATGATGGGTCTCTCCTCATCCAGAGCAAAGAATAATGAAGAAAACCAAAAGCTCATGGAAATGATTAGTCCAAGCGACTAGTATACCATGCAGTCCTCAGCCTATACGACTATGAGACTAGAAGGACTAGATGGTGCCTGACTACCACTATCAACCACTCAGAGGAGTGATTGTAGAAGATCCTGGATAGAGTGGGAGAACAATGTGGAACAAAACTCAGAAAATCATTTGGAAAAAAAAAAGGGACCAGGTTTGCTGGTCTGACAGAGTCTGATGGAACCATTGAGACCATGGCCCCTAGCTGCCCTTCAGGTCTGGAATTAAACCTATTCCTGTGGTATCAGCCAAACAAAAGACAGGCATATGAAGTGAACATTTACACTAGGTAGATACACTCCTTGGAGAGAATAATCATGGAAGAATAGAAGGCCTATGTATGCACAGGAAGACAGTTCAGAAGCCAGGAGTGCATGGAGGGATGGGCACAGGGAAGATGTAACTCTTGGGAGGAAGTGGGAGGGGAGCTGTTGCATTGTGGTAAATTGTAGTCAATGTCATGAGACAAAGTGTATGTGAACTGCTGTACGGAAAGTGAATTTGCACTGTAAACTGATTTCACCCAAATCACAATCAATCAATCAAGGAAAAAAAAAAAAGACAGGATAAGAAGATTAAAATGGGTATTTAAAGAGACTCTGAAACTTGCTCATGAATGGAGAATAGCTAAAGTGAATGGAAGAAAACGATGACATAAACGACCTAAACAGAAGATTCCAAAGAGTGGCTCGAGAAGACAAAATATTATAATGAAATGTGCAAAGACCTGGAGTTAGAAAACCAAAAGGGAAGAATATACTCAGCATTTCTCAAGCTGAAAGAATTGATGAAAAAATTTAATCCTCAAGTTGCAATACTGAAGACTTCTACAGGTAAAACAATGAATGATGCAGGACACATCAAAAGAGGATGGAAGGAATATGCAGAATCATAGCATCAAAATGAAAAGGTCAACATTCAGCTATTTCAAGAGGTAGCATATGATCAAGAACCAATTGTACTGAAGAAAGAAGTCCAAGCTGCACTGAAGGAATTCACAAAACACAAGGCTCCAGGAATTGATGGAATAAATACCCACTGAGATGTTTTAACAAAGAGACACAGCAAAGGAAGCAATTATTTATCCCAAGAAATTTGGAAGACAGCTACCTGGCCAAATGACTGGAAGAGGTATTTGTACCCTTTCCAAAGACTGGTCATCCAACAGAATGTGGAAATTATTGAACAATATCATTAATACCACATGCAAGTAAAATTCTTCAGAAAATAATTCAAGAACAGCTGCAGCAGTATACTGACAGGGAACTTCCAGAAATGCAAACTGGATTTAGAAGAGGACGTGGAGCGAGGGTTATCACTGCTGCTGTCATACGGATCCTGGCTGAAAGCAAAGAATACCAAATGTTTACTTGTGTTTTATTGACTATGCAAACCCATCCAACTGTGTGGATCAAAACAATTTATGGATAGCACTGATACGAATGGGAATTCCAGAACACTCAATTGTGCTCATGAGCAACCTGTACATAGACCAAGAGGCTGTCACTGGAACAGAACAAAGGGATACTGCATGGTTTACAATCAGGAAGGGAGTGTGTCATGGTTGTATCCTTTTACCATACTTATTCAATCTGTATGCTGAGTAAATAAACCGAGAAGCAGGACTATATGAACAAGAATGTGGCATCGGGGAGGCGGGGCAAGATGGCGGACTAGGCAAAAGGATTGCACAGACCCTCTTCAACAAAGAAAAGGGAAACCAATTAATACAGACACAGAAGATAATC
>NW_006921622.1:18229949-18249706 GCF_000298275.1 Orycteropus afer afer | reverse complement strand
TGGTCAATGACATGAGACAAAGTATATGTGAACTGCTGTATGAAAAGTGAATTTACTCTGTAAATCTTCACCCAAATCCTAATAAAAAAAAAAAGAATGTGGCATCGGTGGAAGTCTCAATAACCACCTGAGATATGCAGATGACACAACTCTCTGCTTGCTGAAAGTGAAGATGACTTGAAGCACTTACTGATGAAGGTCAAAGACTATAGACTTCAGTATGGATTACACCTCAAGATAAAGAAAACAAAAATCCTCACAACTGGATCAATAACCCACATCACATTAAAGGGAGAAAAGATTGAAGTCATCAGGGTTTTCATTTAACTTGGCTCAATCAACACCCATGGAAGGAGCAGTCAAGAATCATAGGTAGTATTGCACTGGGCAAATCTACAAAACACCTCTTTAAAGTGTTAAGGAGCAAAGATATCACCTAGAAGACTAAGGTGCACCTAACCCAAGCTTTGGTATTTTCAATCATCTCATATGCAAATGAAAATTAGAGAATGAATAAGGAAGACTGAAGAAAAGTTGATGCCTTTGAATTGTGGTGTTGGCGAAGAATACTGAAAATACCATGGATTATCAGAAGAACTAACAAACACGTCCTGGAAGACGTGCTGCCAAAATGCTCCTTAATGTGGGAATGGCCAGATTTTATCTTACTTACTTTGGTCACGTTATTAGAAGGGACCAGTCTCTGGAAAAACTACCATGCTTGGTAAATTACAGTCAAGAAAAAAGGGAAAGATCCTCAATGGCTACAATGATGGGCGAGCAGAGATTGTGAGGAGGGTGCAGGACTGGGCAGCGTTTTGTTCTGTTGTACACAGGCTTGTTATTAGTGGGAGCCGACTCTCCAGCACCTAACAACTAACAGCAACAATCCCTCAGGAAATCTTGTTGGATCTACCTTTAAAATATATACATAGATTCTACTTACTTTTCACCAAGTCTATTGCTACAAAGTCAGTCTATGCCACCATCACCACTTGCCTTGACTGCTATCAGACAATAACCTCAACACCTCATTTAAAATTACAACTGCTCTTCCAGAACTCTCAATCACCTTTACCCTGTTCTGTTTTCCTTCCATAATACTTACCACTTTTTAACATACTTTATTATTTTCTTTAGCACACTACTGTCCCAATTCCTAGCACCAGAAGTGAAGCTCGATAAAGGCAGAGGTTATTCTTTCTTGTTCTAGTCTAGTACCTAGAAAGGGCCTGGCACTTAATAGACACTAATAGATATTTGTTAAACAAATGAAATAGTCACTTAATTGTCTATAAACTAGCATTCATCCATTTTATTAAGAAATACTATTATCTAGTACGTTTTATAGGAGCTCTAGTGGTGTAGTGCCTAAGGCATTTGACTGCTAATCAGAAGGTTGGCGGTTCAAACCCACCAGCCACTCCTCCAAAGGAAGATTGGGCAATCTACTTTCATAGAGATACCACCTCAGGAGCCCAAGGAGGGGTCGCTATGAGTCAGGAGCAACTCAGTAGCAATAAGTTATTTTTTTTTATCATTACGGAGTAGATTGACCAATCTTCCTTCTGAGGAGTAGCTGATGGGTTTGAACTGCCAGCCTTCTGGTTAGCAGAAGGTACTACATATACCACCTCAGAAATCCAAGGAGGGGCTGCTATGAGCAGAATCGACTTGATGGCAGTTGTGTCTGTGGTTACAAATAGAAGGAACAGGTGTAAAGAAATACCATTTACTGAGTATCTACTATGTGCCAGGCACATACATTATCTGTGAGATTCTATAGGATCTTGCTAAAGGCACACAGCCAATAAACAGCAAAACTGAATTTAAAATCCTACTTTGTCTCTAACGTCCATAATTATCCCACTATATCTGGTTGTCCTACAAAAATCAGTACCAAGACCTGTCATGAGATAAAGAACAATCTTTTGCTGCTGCCACTTAACCCAAAAGTGTAAAGTTTCTAAGAGTTTTGGAAGTAATTTTACCTATTTCAGAATAACTTTTACACTCAAATGTTACAGTTACATAGAGTAACAATTACATACTATTTGAAGTATGGCAAGGAAAATTTTTGAACTTACTCCTTTAACATGTTCAAAGGTGACATTTTTCATTTGGACAGGATCTACTGCAGAATCAAGCCCTGTTGTCGTCCGGAAGCGTACTAATGAGAAGAAGAGAAAACATATGTGATAGGGTCACATAATTATAAACAGCTTAGTTTACATGGGGAATAAAGCAAAGTCCAGAGAAATTAAATATCTGAACAACCTGAGGTAACAAAAAAACTAAGTCAAAGGACTAGAAACTAGATTTTCAGGGTCTCTAGACCAAGTTCAAGGACTAAAGAGTCACACTGAAACAATATTTTTGTACTTTCCAATTAAAACCAAGAATTATTCACCTCTTCTTGTAATAATCAATAGAAATCTTGAACAAGCGGCCCTCAACCTTCAGCCTGTAGGAAAATGACTTGAGAAACATATGAAGATGCAGGTTCCCAGGCTATAGCACAGAACTCCTAGTTTACAGGTTTGAAATAGGGCCCTGGAAAGCTTGCATTTTTTAACAAGTATCCTTAGTTATTCTGATATAAGTGACCATGGATCTACACTTTAAAGTACACTGCTTTAAACACAGCACAAAAAAAAATTGGCACAGGTGTTTAAAAAAAAAAAAAGAGAGAAATAACACAATACTTCACTTTTCATGTAGCACTGTTTTCATGTAGGCTTCCTTCTGACAGGTGGTATTAGTTGCTCTCAGATGGTAATAAGAAAGATCAAGTAATGTTTGGTAGGACAGTAAAATACCTGACATCAAACCTTGGGGAATGTAGATCTCTTTCTAAGGTAAAAACTCCCAAACTAGAGCAATTATAAATGAGTAAACTCAGAAACTTCTAATATCCTTAGAAGAAGCCATTGAGAAGGAAAAAACATAGGGTAGTAAAAAAAAAAAAAAAAAAAGTTGGACACGACTCATAGCGACCCCTTCTTGGGTTTCTGAGGCAGTATCACTACAGAAGTAGACTGCCCAACCTTCCTTCTGAGGAGTGGCTCGTGGGTTTGAACTGCCAGCCTCCTGGTTAGCAGTCAAATGCCTTAGGCACTACGCCACCAGAGCTCCTACAAGACTAGCAAAAAACATTGAACATATCAAGCGGAAACAACAAATTTAAACTATTAGTTCCAGAATGGACATTAAAGGAGGTTTTAGCCTAAGTTACCTTATAGGATCTATATAAAGAGACGTAATAAATAATGCAAATCAATTTGCAGCAGAATCCTTTGGACTTAATAGAAAATTACAAAGGCAATGTATTTCATATATTTTTTTCCCATTCAATGGTTCAGACACATTTTATTTCATGACATTAGTTGCAATTCCCACAATTTACATTTCATATTTTAATATATGCTTTCTTTAATGGTACACACGAATTAAAAAACACACAAGAATCAAAGCTTCACTTGGAAGGGGATCTATGTAGAAGGTCCTGGATAGAGAGGGAGAACAATGTGGAACAAAACTCAAAATCATTTGGGGGGGAAAAAAAGGGGGGTGGACCAGGTTTGCTGGTCCGATATAGCCTGGTGGAACCACTGAGACTATGGCCCTGAGCTGCCCTTCAGGTCTGAAATTGAACCCACACCTGTGGTTTCCAGCCAAACAAAAGACAGGCATATGAGTTGAACATTTACCTGAGATAGATACACTCCTTGGAGAGAACAATCATGGGGGAAAGAAGGGCTGCTTATGCACAGGGAGACAGCTCAGGGGGCAGGAGTGCATGGAGAGATGGACACAGGGAAGAGGTATCTATGGGGAGGAAGTGGGAGGGGAGCTGCTGCACTGTGGTAAAATGTGGTCAATGACATGAGACAAAGTATATGTGAACTGCTGTATGGAAAGTGAATTTGCTCTGTAAATCTTCACCCAAATCACAATTAAAAAAAAAAAAAAAGAAAAAGAAAACATAATTATAGCTTGAAATTGAAAAAAAAAAAAAGGAACAATTAGAGCTTATTCCATGCCTTTCTTGCCAGCTCATATCACTCCCAACATCCCTATAATGGTTCCTTTTTGGGGGGAAAAAAAAGAGATTGGGACAAGTGAAGGTAGAAATAAAAACCTATTTCTGGATGTTAGAAAGTCATTCCAGTTTTGATGCCCCAAAAAACAAAAAGTATCTATGGTTGCATGCAAGTTCTGGGATAATTACTGATCCAGGTCAGTCAATGCTTTTCAATATACATTTTTTTTCTCTCATCAAAGTCAATCGTGAAGATGGTAGAATACAATACACAGAGTAAAAACTGAATGCTGGTTGAAATTTTAATTGAAAACACTCAACCTGACATTACTTCAATTTAGATGGACAAACTGAAAAAATACTAATTGGGACTAATTTAAATTATTTTTTAAAAAAATTTCAATATATCATCTTTGAAATAAAAGACTATTTCTCTTTGTAATGCTATTGTAAAATTCTTCTGTAGAATTTTATAGTTGTATAATTGGATACAAACAAAACCCAAACTCACTGCCATAAAGTTGGATCCAAATCATAATGATCCCTCTTTGGGTTTCCGAGGTGGTATCACTACAGAAGTGATTGCCCAACCTTCCTTCTGTGGAGTGGCTAGTGGGTTTGAACCGCCAGCCTGCTGGTTAGCAGTGAAATGCTTTAGGCACTATGCCACCAGAGCTGGGAGAGTAACCACTAACCATGTTGAACTAACATTTTATAGTCTAATACAATCCTTGGAATATCCACAAAATAATCAATTTTCTTTCAAAAATCCCTAAAAAATTCATTAAAAATCTAGAATTTTTAATTTTTATTTTCAGTGGGAAGAGTAAGAATAATATATTGTCTAAGGGCACTTTTCTTGGAATTCATCACACTATGTAAATATAATAAGTCCTCTGACATTGTAGATGGTACAAATCATAACAGACTGAAATTATTTTACTTACAAAAACAATGTCAAAGGTACTTAAATTGAGAAATCTTGACTTAGGAATGAAAAGTCTACTTCTCAGAATGGACTTTTTTATCTAATTTATAGGGAGATTAGCTATGAAAAGGAAATCAGTATTTAAAAGAATAACCAAATTACAAATCCAGTAAATAAAAAGAGCCTTTACCAGATAAAAATGGGTTTTTCAAGAGTCCATAAATGCCAAGCAGCAGCAGAACAAGGAGAAACAGCCGAGTTCGCCTTAGGGAATCTGGAAGGAGAAGCAAAAGCCTTACATTAAATGACATCAAGGAAATATGGCAGCTCAGTGAACTGCAACTGTTAGGCTGCTGTTGGTACTCATACTTCTTAACATGCAACTTTGGAACATTTACCATGATTTTCTTTCAGCATCCTGTTATCAAGAAGTTCACAAAGCCACTGGGGTTAGAAACACATTGCTACTTCTGCCTCTGACTCTGAGATGTCTCTCTTGAGAAAGTCAATGTGCTGGCAGACATTTTCTCGTTCACACAGCTTACATTGCAAATACCATGGAAGATGATCAATGTGAAGACAGATTTTTACAAAGTTATTTCTACTCATTTAAACGGAGGAGCAGGACTTCTTTCCAAACATGGGTAATATCAAATTAACTTACCATTGGTTTTTTGTGTCAGTGCTTGAGCTTTCAGAAAACCCTCTGCAAAACCAGTTTTAAATGCATCTTGGTGGGCTTCAGGTATATTTTTGGTTTTCATAAGTTTGTCCAAACTTTCAACATCTGATCCTCTGTCCCGCAAAAGAAACCCCTAAATACACAAATAATATATTAGTGTTTGTTGGCTACACAGATAACACTCCAGCAATACTGGGACTATCCCTAAAAAATATTAATTAAAATTCTAGACTCCTTTTTATTGTCAGTGGGGAAAAAACAAATTAAGACCCAACAATGATCCCTTGGCTCCAATTTCAGGCAAATGATAGACAGTTATGTAAGGTGAACAATAACACAAGTGAGGTATGTACTCCTTAGAATAATCAAGCATACAAGATCAAAACAGGGTCAAAGCTTCAAAGGCAAGAAGGGATAGGAAAGAAGGACAAATGGAAATGGTAAATACAGGAAGAAAGTGGGAAGAGTGCTACTATATTGTAGGCAATGCAATCAATGCATAAAACAAAATGTGTGTGAATTTTGAATGGAAAACAAATTTGCTCTGTAAACTTTTAACCAAATCACAAAATGTAAAGAAAAAAAAAGTAAAATTCTGAAACTCAAAAAAAAAAAAAAAAAAGAAAAGAAAAGAAAAAAGACTCAACAATTAAATACTGAATCAATGACTAGGAAATTAACACTAAACAAAGTGACATCACTCTGCAAAAACTCTATACCAAAACAGTTAATAGGGCACCTGTTGAGTTCAGATTCTAATGACTTGATGCTCACAACCTTTGTCCTGATCAATTTGTTAAATAAATGTTTACTGAGAGCTTTTGTATGCTCAGCCCTGTATATTGTCTAAAGTTATAAAAATCAATAGGACACTGATCTAAAAGCTTTCCGTTTATGGGGGAGAAATACGTCCATAAGTTTTTAAAATCATAGAGATATTATGCTAGAAATAAGTGCGTGGTATGGTGGTAAAAGAAGTGCTTTCTATGAAAGTCAGAAAAGGCCTTACAGAGAGTAAGACCTGAAAGATACAGGCAACAAACACATGTACAATTTGATAGAAGCATGAAATAGCAACCTTTGCTCAAGAACCATAATCAGTCTTATATAGGGAACTGTAAAATGCTAAGAGGAAAAGTGGGGGTCGGGAGAGGATAGCACATTGAAAGATGAGAACAGAAAAATGGCAGGCAGAGGCTAAATGATGAAATGCCCTATTATGCCATGTCAAAAGTTTGACAATGAAGCAGAGAAATGTAAGTAGATTATCAATTTAAAAAATTGAGTTGATGGCAGTTTGGAAGCAACAGAACTAAAGGCAAAGAAACTAAATGAGTGTTTATTGAGTCAAAGAGGCCAAAACTGGTTACAACTCATTTATGGCAGTGGCAGTGAGGATGAAGGAAAACTTAAGAAATATTCAGGAAGTTAGATTAATAGGACTTTAATGATCAATGGATGTGGGAGGTGAGGGAAGATGGACAAATCTAGGTTGATGACCAGATTTTTAATTTGGGTGAATGGGTGGATGCCACTCATTAATATAGAGAACACATAAGCAAATGCAGCTACGTGGGGAAAAATCAGACCAATTTTTGTCAAACAGATGAATCAACAGAAAAGTCCTATACTCAGATAAGCTGTAATTATAATGATGATTACACAGGTTACCACATTATAAGTGGAAAGAAAAGAGAAAATACATTAGACAACAAGAAGTAACAAATACTGAAAAATTTATTACTTTGAAAATTACTGCATTCTAGACCCCTCTTCCTCCAAAAAAGGTCCAATTACCTTCACAAACGATGGTGCTATATGCTGTGTTTCTGCTAATCTTTCAGAGGTAGACTGTAGACGTCGTGTTCTTGATTTTAAAGTTTTAAAACCCCGAGACTGTATGAAAACTGAAAAAAAAGTATCACTTACTTTTTGTTATTACTTTATTTTTTTCACAAGAAAAAAACCTAGATTCAAAGCTCTGACACTATACATGTACATTAGTTTACAGACTTATTTTTTCACACAGGTCTTTTACTGGACATTTAACATCTTTTACAAGTTTTTTTTCTATCCTTTTGAGAAAAAGAATCTTAAGCATTCCATTTAGTTCATGATTAAAGGGGGAAAACAGTAAATATAGAAGAGGATTTTACAATATAATTTGAAAAAAATAAAAAGGGTAGCAACACTAATAAAATCATAACAGTTACTCAAAAAGCTAAGTCACTAAAATTGGTTGCATCTATACAATTAATTTTACATTTTTCTTGACAATTACAGGATGTAAAAAAATAAGATAAAATTTAAGGAAAGACAAAGTAGAGTATTAAAAGCCTAATTCCTCAAACCTCAATCTCTATCAACAATAGAAACAAACAATTGTTATCATCTATCACCATTCTTGCCAGAAGTAAACACAGTTAACAATTTCATGACTATCCTTCTATGCATACAAATACATAAAAACTACTCTGGAAATTATATTTACTTTTCTGCAAGTATCTTATTTTACTCAACAATATACTGCAAACAATTTTCAAAACAGCAAACACTGCATTTAATTTAATAGCTGGTTATAGTTTCTTAATTTATGAGATTTCTACAATTCACTCAACAACTTCCTTACTATGGACCATAAGTGTTTCCATAAGAAATATGCAATAAACATCTGTGTATATCTAAATCTTTAAGATCACATGTAGACAAAATTCCTAAAAGTGAAATTATATTATGGTTATTGTAATCAATGTCATGAAACAAAAGGTACATTAACTGTTGAATGGAAAATAAATTTGCTATGTAAACTTTCATGCAAATCACAAAAAAACTGCCCAGTTGTGCCCTGCCCAAATTCCTGATATAAAAGAATCTATGAGATATAAGGCAATGATTGTTGCTTTATATCACAAAGGAAAAAAGTGAAACTATAAGGTACAATTTTTTTTTGCTGTTGTTCGGTACTATCAAGATGGCTCTGACTCATATTAACCCTATGTATAACACAATGAAACACTCACTGACTGGTCATGTTCCATCCAAATTTTATTAGACACTAAGAAAATGCCCTGCAAAAAGGCAGTTATCAATTTATGCTACCAGCAATAAAAAGACTTCCTTTTCTTCATGTCTTTGCCAACACTGAATAATATAAATCTTTTTAATATGATGAGCAAAATCTCATGGGCGGAAAAATGTATCTTGTTTTAAATTGCATTTCCCTCATCATAATGAGGGAGATTTTTGAAAAATTTTTTCTATTTCTATTGACTATGTCATTAGTGAACTGACTATTTATGATCTTTGCACATTTTTTTCTAGTTTTATTTGGACAGGTCTATGGAGGAGCTCTGGTGGTACAGTAGTTAAAGCATCCAACTGCTAACTCAAAGTTTGGTGGTTCGAACCTACCAGCCTCTCTGTGGAGAAAGATAAGGCAGTATGCATCTATAAAAAGTTACAGCATTGGAAACCCTACAGGGTAGTTCTACTCTGTCCTATAAGGTCACTCTGAGTCAGAATCAACTTGATGGCAGTGGGTTTGGTTTGGGTTTATGGATGTTATACATAATAACCTATAGTTGTATATAACTAATATGTAATTATATATAATTAATCTCATTAAAGAAGATAATGAGAATAACATATTAAATTAATTTATAATTTTTTTCAAAATAAGAAATAGAGTTGTTGTTTCATACCTGGCCAGTACTGAAGATCTGAACAAATGCTTTGAAGAGTTCTTGGATGTTTTCGGTATAAGCAAGATGAACGTAAAGTACTGAATACATCCAAATAACCTGGAAGAAAATTTAAAAAATAAATAACCTAATTTCCAAACAAAAAATAATTATATAGGAAATAGCTAATGTTATCAAATATTACAAAAATGAAAACACGGTAATTTTCACCTTATATATTTACCCATGATATGATCTTGGTCTTACAACACCATCTCAAGTATTGCTATTTTGTAATCTAATTAATCATGAATTCTCAGTGTTCTTCAGTTTACTCCTTGTTCATTAAACTACCTTTTTTATCTGATATACAAGTACAGATGTCAAAGAAACAAAATTCAAATTAATAGAGATAAAAGATACAATATTTAGGTTAAAGTTACTTTTAAGTTAACATAAAGAGATAATGAATTGTCATTTCCCAGAAACAAAAGCTCTAGTGAAGAACAAGATAAAACACTGCAAACCAGAGGTACTGTTGCCTTTCCATCTTAAAGTCTTTCCATAGCTGTGAGCCATAAATATTCTGGTATTCTTTCCTAACTCTTATTCTTGACTGATAAGCCCTGTTCTACTTTACATCAAGGATTCCAGAGAAAAAGTCACTATCAACAACAGAAACAAACAGTAGTTATCATCTATCCTTTGTCTTGCTTAGGGTTCAATGATTCTTGTAAGAACCCTTAGGGTCAAGTGAAGAAATCCCTTCCACAAACATATACTTTCCTAAACCTAAAAAATAGCTGATGATATGAGGAACAACCTGAAAGAGAAATGTAAACATGCAAATTGGAAGAGCAAAAGGAGTAATATTGATAACAAATACTTAACTCTTTGCACCACCCTTTGCACCACCATTTCTTTATTCAATAGCCTTATATGAAGTAAAGGTAGAGGCAGACTGAAGAATCAGTAAATGAACTAAGCTAGCACAAAGTACAGCTCCAGTGTAAACTTTGTCAGAAAACTGTTGAAACCTGTTCTTTTGTGCCTAGGCTTTTACAGCTTGTACTGGCTTTTTAAAATGTTCTCATATCTAACACATTTTGATAATTCTCTACCACTCCTTTTTTAGTACCATTCAAAAAGAAATGCATGAAGTTGGCCTATCAAAAAACTTTATATAGTATAAGCCAACTAAGTTGTTATACTATTAGATTGCTATAAAACTCAATAAATTTGTAAACTTTCCGTAAAAGAAGAGTCCATAACTGTCTCATCCCCAATGAATCCTCAGATTAATATGTTACTTGGAATCCAACAAACGTCATCTAAATTAAAAAAAAAAAAAAAAAAGCACTCACCTAAGTGCAATGTGTTATTGTAGACTGGATTGGATCTTGGAATAAAAAAAGGATACAGTGGAAAAACGTTATAGCCATACCTTTATTGTGCTTCACAGATACTGAGTTTTTCATAAATTGAAGGGTAGTTTGTAGAACTCTGCCTCGTGCAAATCTATTGGCATCATTTTCCCAAAAGCACGTGCTTTCTTTTTTTTTTTTTTAATTAGGATTTGGGTGAAGATTTACAGAGTAAATTCACTTTTCATACAGCAGTACGTGCTTTCTTTGTGTCTCTGTGTCATATCCTGGTAATTCTCATAATATTTCAAACTTTTTCATAATGCTATTTTACACTCAATAGACTACAGTATAGTCTAAGTATAACTTTTATAAGCATTAGGAGACCGAAAAATACATGACTCGCTTTATTGCAATATTTGCTTAATTGTAGGGGTCTGCAACTAAGCCTGCAATATCTCTCAGGTATGCCTGTATTTGGTGAAATCCAAACAAAGTCTGTAGTTTTATTAGAAGTATTGTACCAATGCTAATTTCTTAGTTTCGAAAAACGTACCATGGCAACATAAGATGCCAACATTAGGTGAAGGAGATATTGGGAACTCTGTACAACTTTTATACACATTAAAAATTATTCCATAAACAAAAAATTACAAACAAAAACCCACCTCAGGAAAGAACTTGACTCATAGCAAATACTAATAAATGGTAGGTACTACAATAATTATTAATAGTACTAAAATGGCTTGTTTTAATTGGAACCAAAAAAATATATTAACATACCATATTTATTTTCAAAGAAGGACTGTGCAGAGACATGAGATGTATGCCAATGGGAAGAAATATTTTTGCCTTTAAAAAATCCCGGAAGTAGACTGTCCACAAGTTGATCAAGCTGTCCAACTTTTAATTCAGATAATCCAAGGTCCCTTAAGTTAAGTACAGGCTGTAAAAAATGAAGTCAACCATGTAGTTGTTAATATTCTCATGATATTTAAAGAGAAGTTATTATCATATGAAAATAATATAAATTTAAGAACTCCTACAAATACATTGATTTCCTTTTTTTTCTTTTTTTAACTGTGGCCTGGATGAAAGTTTAGACAGTAAATTAACAATTCACACACATTTTATTTCATGACATTAGTAGGAATCCCCACAATGTAAATCTCTCTCCCTTAATTTTTCCCTTTCCATTCTTCTTTCTGTCCCTTCCTGCAGGCTTTGTTATTGGGTAAATGCTGTGCTTTTGGTCTCCTGTGGATGACTATTCTGAGGCGTATACTCCTCATGGGTGTAACCGTTCACTTTATAGGCCTATCTTGGGGCTGAAAGTGATCCCCGTGCAGGCTTCAGTCCTAGGTTTGAAGGGTGTTTAAGGGCCATAGTTTTGGGGGTCTCCTCTGCCTGATCAGTAAGCCTGGTTGTTTTCATGATTTTGAGTTTTGTTCCACATTTCTCTCTCACTCTACCCAGAACCTAATGAGATCCTTTCAGAGTGGTCCGAACTGGCAGTAAGGGATCATCTAGTTCTTCTGGTCTCAGGCTCATGGAGGCTGAGGGTCACATGATCCATTACTCCTTTGGACTAATTCTCTCCACGTCTTTGAATGTCTTAACTCTTCTTTACTCCAGATGTGCAGAGACCAATAGTTACACCTTAGTTGGCCACTTACAAGCTTTTAAGACCCCAGTTGCTACTTACCAAAGTAGGATATAGAACATTTTCTTTATATACTATGTTATGCCAAATTACATTGATGCCCCTCCCCCCAAGATTACTGTCCTGAGCCCCGAGGTTCTGCAACTCATGTCCTCAAAGTTTTTGGTTTTGGCTAAGAAGTTTTCATAACTTTGCCCCCTGTATAGTCTACTGTATTCATCAATATATTTGCAGCATAAGTAAATACACATGGAGATATATTTTATGTCAAATTTGTGGGTATAGACCCTATAGTAGTTAAGGTTGTATGTCAAATTGGCTAGGCCTGGATTTGAGTGGCTGGGTAGCTGGATGTAGTTAATCCCCGCGATGAGATTAGTAATCAACTCCATGGTGGAATCTACTGAGCGCAGCTGAGTAGCTGCCTTAGGGATGTGGTCTGCTTTCAGTATGTAAGAAGCTTTCAGAAAGGTCCTGAGCTTCTTGGCACATAAGGATTCTGCATTTGGCCAAGTCACCAGTGAGTGGCCTGCAATGTTGTCTACTGATGTTTCTCACAGGGATCTCAGGTCTAAGGTCGCACTCCACTCCTGTTTCCACATTTTAGGTCTCTGTTAGAGCAGCACCCAACTCTCGGTACCAAATTCTGTTTTGGTTCTCTAGAGAAGGAAAACCAGTAAAGCTTATAAATGTGTATGTGTGTTTGTGTGTGTACTGACCTCCCACTTATTGTATATTGCCTTCTTCTTCACCCAAGTTAGGAGTGCTGGTGACACAGTGGTAAAGGAGTTCAGCTGCGAAGCAAAAGGTCAGCAATTCAAACCACCAGTCGCTCCATGGGAGAAAGATGAGGCATTGTTTCTATAATGATTCACAGTCTTAGAAACCCTATGGGGCAATTCTACACTGTCCTATAGGGTGGCTATTAGTCAGAATTGACTTGACAGCAATGGGTTTCATCCAAGGTAACATGTATCCACCCTTTAGTTACTGGTTTACCTTCCCTTCCCCTTCCACTCCTGATAACCATCAATGAATGTTTCTTTTTGTGTGACGACCTTTTCTTTACTTTTAAAATAGTGGTCTCATACAATAATTGTCCTTTAGTGATTGACTAATTTCACTCGGAATATCATTCAGGTTTATCCATATTATGAGATGTTTTGCAAATTCATTGTTATTCTTTAACTCTGTATAGTACCGTCGTTTTACTGATTTAGTCATTGATGAGTATTTAGATTGTTTCCATCTTTTTGCTATCGTTAATAGTGCTGTGATGAACATACGTGTGCACATATCTATTCATGTCATAGCTCTTATTTCTCTGGGATATACACCTAATGGTAGGATTGCTGGATCATATGGTATTTCTATTCTGACTTTTTAAGAAAATGCCATACTACTTTCCACAGCGGTAGTACCATTTTACAATCCCCCCAGCAGTGTATGAGGGTTGTAATATCTCCACACACTTGCCAGTATTCATAGTTTTCTGTTATCGAACTTTACTATTAATGCTGTGGTAAGATACCACATTGTTGTTTTGTTTGCATCTTCTAATGGCTAATGATCACAAGCCTTTCTTCATGTTTATTGGCCTCCTGAACATCTTTGGTGTGTCTGTTTTTTAATTGGATTTTTTAATTGGATTATTTGTCTTTTTTTAATTTTTATTGAGGTGTTGAAGTTTTCTATACATTTTAGAGATTAGTCCCTTGTCCATTATGTCAGTGCCCCATTTTTTCCCCTAGTCTGTGGGCTCTCTTTTTACTCTTTTGGTGAAATCTTTTAATGCACATAAATGTCTGATTTTCAGAAGGTCTCAGACATCTAGTTTGTCTTCTGGTGTTTATGTGTTTTTAGTTACATTTATTAGTGTATTTATGACATGTATTAGGGCCCCAACTTTGGCCCTAGTTTTTCTTTGATGATCTTGATAATGTTTATATTTAGGTCTTTGATCTATCTTGAATTCGTTTTGTATATGGTATGACATATAGGTCCTATTTCATTTTTTTGCAAATAGATATTCAGTTTTACTAGCACTATTTGTTAAAAAGACTCTCTCTTCCCCATTTAATGACTTTTGGCCCTTTGTGAAAGATAAGATGAATAGATTTACTTCAGGGTTCTCCATTCTCTTCCACTGTGCCATGTGTCTGTCATTATCCAATACCAGGCTGTTTTGATTATCATGGCTGTGTAGAAGGTTTTGAGATTGGGAAGTGTAAGGGCTCTTACTTTGTTCTTCTTTTTTAGCAGCGCTTTACTTATCTGGGTTCTCTTTCTTAAGTTGGTGATTAGTTTCTCCATCTCTTTAAAGAATGATGATGGAATCTGGATTGGGACTGAATTATATCTGTAGATCACTTTGGGTAGTATTGACATTTTCACAATGTTAAATCTTTCTAACCACGACTGTTCCATTCATGTAGTTGTCTCTTGGTTTCTTATAGTAGTGTTTTGTAGTTTTCTTTGTATAGGTCTTTTATGTCTCTGGTTAGATTTATTCCTAAGCACTTCAACTTTTGGGTGGCTATTGTAAATGGCGTTGCTTTTACGATTTCCTTTTCAGAGTTCTCTTCATGGTGTAAAGGAATCCCACTGATTTTGTAAGTTGATCTTGCAACTTTGCTGAATCTTTCAATTAGTTTCAGTAATTTTTGTGCTGTGTCTTTGGGTTTTTCTATGTATCAGATATCATTTACAAACATAGTTTTTTCATGCAAACCAAAACCACTAAACTAAGTGAGCATTAACGAACCTGGTGGCACAGTGGTTAAGTGGTTGGCTGCTAATCAAAAGGTTGGTGGTTAAGCATTATCATTCACATAATCAAGTGAAATGGCTCATTTTTTTTCCCTTGCCTTTATAATCTGACCTAGAGCTAGCCTATCATCAAACATTTATGACAGTACAAGAATACTTGCTGAGTTAAAGAGCGTGTTTAAGGGAATTTTCCCAACATTGGGGAAATAATGTGAGGTTGACAGCAAGGTTCCTGAATTGGGGAAATTCTATTCAAGTGATAATTAATCATCGGCACTCCACAGAAGTTTAAAGCTTCTCCCAGCTCCTGATAAACACAAACAAAAGCCCACTTGGATAAAGAAAGGGTATGCTGTTTTACTGCAAGACATCTCTTTCCTCTAGCCTCATTGTTGAAGTCCTTCCTTGAATAAAGAGGTTCTACCAGCCACTCCTCGGAAGGAAGGTTGGGCAATCCTACTTCCGTAGTGATACTGCCTCGGAAACCCAAGGAGGGGTCGCTATGAGTCGGGTTTGACTCGAAGGCACATAACAACAACAACAAAGGGAGCTCTGGTAGCATAGTGCCTAAGGCACTTGACTGCTAACCAGAAGACTGGCGGTTCAAACCCACCAGCCACTCCTCGGAAGGAAGATGGGACAATCCACTTCCATAGTGATACTGCCTCCGAAACCCAAGGAGGGGTCACTGTGAGTCGGGTGCCACTGGATGGTACATAACAACAAAAACAACAAAGTTACCCATACCTAACTTCTAATAAGGAAGAAAATTGAACAAAGTAAAAAATGTGTGAAAACTAGGCAAGAAAATATAGTTACATTTAAACAGTTTTAAAGTAACTACAAACATGAGTTATTTTCTTATCCAAATGAGCTGAGAGAGATACTAAAGAACAATAACATGTTATGTGCCATGCAGTCCTACCGACTCATAGGGACCCCTCCTTGGGTTTCCGAGGCAGTATCACTATGAAAGTAGATTGCCCAACCTTCCTTCTGAGGAGTAGCTAGTGGGTTTGAACCGCCAGCCTTCTGGTTAGCAGTCAAGTGCCTTAGGCACTATGCTACTGAAACCTGACCTACATACAGCAGAGATTAACAGAACAATGAAAGTATCAACTTCTTATGATTGATGTAAAGAAAGATTCATGAATTTTGCAGATCTGGAATGAAGTCTGAGGGCTTGTTACCTACTAGCTTTATGACAAGTCACTCATATTTTTCAAGCCCATTTCCTCATTAATAAAATGATTATGAAATATGCCTTGCCTATTTTTACAGGCATTAGTAAAGATCAAAGGCAGAGACTATGTTTTACTCCTCTACATGTCCTAATGTATACCATGGTGGTACTCAGTAAAAAGTAGGTGAATGTATGATAAAATAAAATACGTAAAAGTTCTGTTTCAACTACTAAAAGCTATATAACAACATAAACCAGATTATTATAATTAAAACAAATACTATAGTAGTCAAGAACTACACTTTGTTGTATGTGAACTGCTGTATGGAAAGTGAATTTGCTCTGTAAATTTTCACCCAAATCACAATTAAAAACAAAAAACCCTAAATGTCCTGGCAGAGAGTGATACTACTATACAAACCAGGACCCACAGATCAAGAGATGTTTCAGGTAAACTGAATTTGAGCTGCAATCTAGGCCTCTGAGAGGACCTCCAGCAAGCAATTTGGGAAATAAACTATATGCATAACAAAAGTCTTATTGGCATCATATATTGAACATAATATGCATAATGACATGACATGATATATTCAGTGGGTCACTCTTCATTAACCAGAGTTCAATGCACTGTGCACAATTGCCATGACCTTGCTGCATTAAAGCTGCACTTGCATCCATCCCTGCACATGCATCTGTGACGTGTTACTTCAGATGATTTATGTCTCTGATTTTCACTTAATATTCCCATGCTTCTCACATAATCCAGAAGTAATCTAGGGGATTCTAATCTAGTAAACATGCAATCCACTCTGTAAAGCCACATCATCTAATTCAGTTTGGGAAATTTTCATTCAATCAGTCCCTCTTCACTTTGGTGTTAATGGGGTGGTGTGCACTATCCTACTGGAACCACTCTGGGTGAACTTCTCCTAACCTGTCAGCACCAGAATTAATTGTTCATGTAATATGATCAAATACATCAAACATATGGCTTTATGGCTATAAGTAAATTTAAAAAAAAAAAAAAAAGAAAAAAAGAACAAAGAACTACACTTTGAAAGTTATCTTTTAAAACAGGAAACAAAAAAGTATATTTACAATACATGAAATTCCAAAGAGGAAAGCACAGATTCTTAACTAAGAATCATGCCTGTGATACTGGGGTATCAGGTCTTAGGAGGAACAAAAAGAAATAAGGTACATATTGATAATAATTACCATACAACACAGTAAAGGCTACCACCTATACAAATAAATAAATAAATAAATAAGTGGTGAGGGAACACAGAACATAGAGCAACTAATTTTTTAAGTCAAATAATGTTTTGGTAACATTTAATATGCAAAATGATGAGGTGGGGAGTTAGGGGATTGTAAGAGACAAAGTCAACAGAGGGCCTAGGATATCTGAGCTATACTAAAATGTTTAATGAAGGAAGAAGTGACCAGAAAGAGGCTATGGCCAACCTGTCAAGAGCCTTGTTAGAATTTAGTTCTGTCAGTAACAGGTTTTATTACTTACAGGAAGACAACAGAGGATAATGAAGATTGAACAGGTTTGTATAACAGCATAAATTCTAAGGCACTTGGTCTGTGGAAGGCTGCGGTCTACAGCTGGAGCCCTGACTTCCATCTTTAGTCTTGACATCAATTCAGACTCCATTTTAAGTTTTATAAGTTATTTCCTAATGCCTCCTGACCTTTAAACAAACTTAAACATACAACTAAAAATGTTATTCTTTGTGGTCAGGCACAGATGTAAAAAGACAGGAACTTTTCAGAGGTTCTTGACACAAGACTCTTATCAGAAATTTTCTGCATGGTGTACCAGTGAGAAAAAAGGCTGATGGACAGGTGATAGACGGTGTGGTTAGAAGGATGGAAGTAACAAATCATGGACCATAGCTATTTGAAGAAAACAAGGTAAAGGGATTGGATGGCTCTCAGTTCCTCTCTGCCCTTTTTTAAAAAATGCATTTTATTGAAATATGATTTATATACAGTGAAATACACAAAACTAAAGTGACATGGATCAATGCTTTTTTTTTTTTTTTGTAGTCCTCCCTCTCCTCTCACCCCTGGCAACCAACAAAGAAAGTTTCCCTCCATATATAAACCCTACCTTGACCCTCCACAACAACAAACTAATACTATATTAGTCCTTCTGTGATGGACTTACTTCACTCAGCATAATGTCCTCCATGTTCAACCATATTATGCAGTGCTTTTCAGACTCTACATTATTCTTTAGTGCTGAATAGCATTCCATTATGTGTACGTACCATAGTTTGGTCATCCACTCTCCTGCTGATGGCACGTAGGTTGTTTCCATCTGTCTGCTACTGTAAATAGTGCTGTGATGAACATGAGCGTGCATGTATCTGTTCCTATCTGGCTCTCACCTCTCTAGAATATATACTTAGTAATGGGATTGCTGGGTCAAATGGTATCTCCAATTCCAGCTTTCTAAGGAATCACCATATTGCTTTCTACAGTGGTTGTGTCATTTCACAGTCACACAAGCAGTGTATGAGAGTCCCAATACCTAAACATCCCCACCAGCATTTGTTATTTTCTGTCTCATTGAACCTTGCCATCAGTGCTGGGGTGAAACGGTATATATCTCATTGTTGTTATACTCTTCTTGGTGAAGTGTCTATTCATGTCTTCTGCCCATTTTTCAATTGGATTATTAATTCCTTTGGTGTTGAGGCATTGGAGTTTTCCATCAGTCTTAGAGATAAGTCCCTTGCCAAATATGTAACTATCAGCAAATATGAATTTGTTGCTGTCATTTTTGTCACGTGCTTTTTCATTGTGTTGATTTCTTTGTTCCATATAATTTTCTATGCTGAGCTCATTTTGTTTGTGAATTGTGTTATCACTTCCTTCATTGCTATTGTTTTAGTTGTTGTTGTTGTTATGTGCCATCAAGTTGGACCCGACTCATAGCGACCCCTCCTTGGGTTTCCAAGGCAGTATCACTGAGGAAGTAGATTGCCCCATCTTCCTTCCGAGGAGTGGCTAGTGGGTTTGAACCGCCAGCCTTCTGGTTAGCAGTCAAGTGCCTTAGGCCACCAGCCTTCTGGTTAGCAGTCAAGTGCCTTAGGCACTACGCTACAAGAGTACTTGCTGAATATTTATGCTGGTCCTCTTTTATTTTGATTAAGGTTTATCATTTCTCTTTGAGGTTACCTTGTGATTTATAGTTTTCTTCCCAAGTGTAGAACAGTCTGTTCTATCTTACAGTTGTCTTGACTTCCCTACCATCTAGAAGTTCAGTAATGACACAGAATTTTTTCCCTCTTTTTGGTTTGTTGTTGTTGTTGTTATGTGCCGTTGAGTCGACCCAATTCATAGCGATCCCTCCTTGGGTTTCCCAGGCAGTATCACTACGGAAGTAGATTGCCCCATCTTCCTTCCGAGGAGTGGCTGGTGGGTTTGAA